>NW_023658920.1:0-2500 GCF_015228065.2 Penaeus monodon
TTTTAAATATTTTCACAATATTATTATTACTTTAATTATTAGTATTATTGCCAAAAAAATATCATAACTGTAATAATAACAATAATAATAATAATAAGTATAATTATGATAATACTAATTGTTATAATATTGTTATTAATATTATTATTGTTATTATTATCATTATTATTATTTTACTGGTAGTATAATTGTAAAAATAATTATTATAACAGTAATAATTACAGTAATAACGATATTAATTGAAATAATGATATAAATAATGATTATAGAAACGTTATTATTGTTATTATTATTGTTATTACTATTATTATTGTAGTTGTTATTAGTATAGATGTAAAATTATATATTATAACTGCAATAATTGCAATAATAATGATAATAATTGTAATAATGATGATAATAATTGCAATAATGATGATAATGATGATAATGATGATGATAATGATGATAATGATGATAATGATGATGATAACGATAATAATGATGATAATCATGATAATAATGATGATAATAACAGGAATTGTGTCCATATATAATAAAAAAAAAGGTAAAAGAAAAAAATCCCAAAAGTCGAAAAAGCGGCAAAATCTAGCGAAATATAGCTTTTAATAAAATTACCAGAATTCTATTAATCATGACAATAATGATGATAAAAGTGAGAATAAAGAGAATTTGGATAACATTTGATGATTATTAATATTATTACTATTATCATTATTATCATCATCATTATCATTATTATTATTATCATTATTATTATTATTATTATTATTATTATTATTATTATTATTATTATTATTATTATTATTATTATTATTATTATTATTATTATTATTATTATTATTATTATTATTATTATCATTATTATTATTTTTTCTGGTAGTATAATTGTAAAAATAATTATTATAACAGTAATAATTACAGTAATAACGATATTAATTGAAATAATGATATAAATAATGATTATAGAAACGTTATTATTGTTATTATTATTGTTATTACTATTATTATTGTAGTTGTTATTAGTATAGATGTAAAATTATATATTATAACTGCAATAATTGCAATAATAATGATAATAATTGCAATAATTATAATAATAATTGCAATAATGATGATAATGATGATGATAATGATGATAATGATGATAATGATGATGATGATGATAACGATAATAATGATGATAATCATGATAATAATGATGATAATAACAGGAATTGTGTCCATATATAATAAAAAAAGGTAAAAGAAAAAAAATCCCAAAAGTCTAAAAAAGCGGCAAAATCTAGCGAAATAAAGCCTTTTGAGAGTAGACTCCAAAATGACGTTTTTTCCATTCATTTGATGATTCTGGCAATTATTAAGGTAATAATGATAATAATTACCAGAATTCTTTTAATCTTGACAATAATGATGATAAAAGTGAGAATAAAGAGAATTTGGATAACATTTGATGATTATTAATATTATTATTATTATCATTATCATCATCATTATTATCATTATTATTGTTATTATTATTATTATTATTATCATTATTATTATCATTATCATTATTATTATTATTATTATTTTTATTATTATTATTATTATTATTATTATTATTATCATTATTATTATTACTTTAATTATTAGTATTTTTGCCAAAAAATATATTATAATTGTAATAATAACAATAATAATAATAATAAGTATAATTTAAATAATACTAATTGTTATAATATTGTTATTAATTTTATTATATTTATTATTATCATTATTATTATTTTTACTGGTAGTATAATTGTAAAAATAATTATTATAACAGTAATAATTACAGTAATAACGATATTAATTGAAATAATGATATAAATAATGATTATATAAACGTTATTATTGTTATTATTATTGTTATTACTATTATTATTGTAGTTGTTATTAGTATAGATGTAAAATTATATATTATAACTGCAATAATTGCAATAATAATGATAATAATTGCAATAATGATGATAATAATTGCAATAATGATGATAATGATGATGATAATGATGATAATGATGATGATAACGATAATAATGATGATAATCATGATAATAATGATGATAATAAAAGGAATTGTGTCCATATATAATAAAAAAGGTAAAAGAACAAAATCACAAAAGTCGAAAAAGCGGCAAAATCTAGCGAAATATAGCCTTTTGAGAGTAGACTCCAAAATGACGTTTTTTTCATTCATTTGATATTGGAATATTAGGCCAATTTTATTAATCATGACAATAATGATGATAAAAGTGAAAATAAAGAGAATTTTGATAACATTTGATGATTATTAATATTATTACTATTATCATTATTATCATCATTATTATCATTATTATTATTATTATTATTATTATTATTATTATTATTATTATTATTATTATTATTATTATTATTATTATTATTATTATTATTATTATATCATTATTATTATTACTTTAATTATTAGTATTATTGCCAAAAAATATATTATACCTGT
>NW_023658920.1:7500-22613 GCF_015228065.2 Penaeus monodon
TTATTATTGTTATTATTACAGTTATGATATAGTTTTGGCAATAATACTGATAATTATAGCAATAATAATAGTAATAGTAATAATAATAATAATAATAATAATAATAATAATGATAATTGTAATAATATTAATAATCATTACATGTTATCCAAATTCTCTTTATACTCACTTTCATCATCATTATTGTCATGATTAATAGAATTCTGGTATTATTATCATTATTACCCTAATAATTGCCAAAATTATCAAATGAATGGAAAAAACGTCATTTTGGAGAAGACTCTCGCAAGGCGCTATATTTTGCCGCTTTTTCGACTTTGTGGATTTTTTTCTTTTACCTTTTTTTTATTATATATGGACACCATTCCTGTTATTATCATCATTATTATCATGATTATCTTCATTATTATCGTTATCATCATCATTATTATCATTATCATCATTACCATCATCATTATCATTATTATTGCAATTATTATCATCATTATTGCAATTATCATTATTATTGCAATTATTGCAGTTATAATATATATTTTTACAACTATACTAATAACAGCTACAATAATGATAGTAATAACAATAATACTAACAATAATAACGTTTTTATAATAATTATTTATATCATCATTTAATTAATATCGTTATTACTGTAATTATTACTGTTTTTAACGATAGGTTCATGTCTGAGCCCCCGAGGTCACAGCATGACACTCAATTGTAGTTTTCATGTTGTGATGTTCTTGGAGTGAGTACGTGGTAGGGTCCCCATTTCCTTTCCACGGAGAGTGCCGGTGTTACCGTTTTAGGTAATAATTCTCTCTACTTTTCCGGGCTTGGACCAGCACTGACTTGGGCTGGCTTGGTCACCCAGTGGCTAGGTAAGCAATCAAGGTGAAGTTCCTTGCCCAAGGGAACAACGCGGCGGTCGCCGCGGCCTTGGCAATCATGGGCTTCCATGAATTTTTCTTAGCAATTTAGAGCGTTGGTTTTGCCATTGTTTTTTTTTTTTATCGAGTCACCATCTCTATTTACCCGGTACTGACTACAGCTGGCTTTGACACCCAGTGGCAACGCCATATATATATATATATATATATATATATATATATATATATATATATATATATATATATATATATATATATATATATATGTGTGTGTGTGTGTGTGTGTGTGATATATATATATATATATATATATATATATATATATATGTGTGTGTGTGTGTGTGTGTGTGTGTGTGTGTGTGTGTGTGTGTGTGTGTGTGTGTGGTGTCTGTGTGTGTGTGTGTGTGTGTGTGTGTGTGTGTGTGTGTGTGTATACACATATATATAAGTATATGCTCACCAAAAGTATATATATATATAATATATATATATATAAAATTATAATATATTATTATATATATATTATATATATATATATAATATATATAATTTTATATAAAATTTTATATATAATATATAATATATATATATATATTTATATAATAATATATATATATATATATTATTATATATTATAATTATAATATATATATATAAAAATATATAATTTTTATATATATATAATATAATTTATATATAAAAATATTAATATATATAAATATATATATATATTATACCTGGGTGAGCTATACGTATTTTGTGTATACACACACACACCAACACACAACACAAACCCCACACACACAGACCCCCACACACCACACACACACCCACCACACACACACCACACACACACACACACATATATATTATATAATATAAATATATATATATATCAACACAAACCCCCACACACACAATATAATATATATATATTATATATATATAACTATTTTATATATATAATATATATAATATATATTATATGGGGGTTGCCACTGGGTCAAAGCCGCTTAGTCGTACCGGGGAATAGAGATGGTGACTCGATAAAAAAAAACAATGGGAAACCAAGCTCTAAATTTAAAAAAATTCTGGGAACCCATGATTGTCAAGGCCCCGGGGACCGCCCCGTTTTTTCCCCGGGGGAAAGGAAATTCACCTTGTTTCTTACCCCCCACTGGGTGACCAAGCCCGCCCAATCGTGCTGGGCCAACCCGGAAAAAAAAATAGAGAGAATTTTTACCCAAAACGGTAAAAAGGCCTCTCCGTGGAAGGAAATGGGGCCCTACCCCGTCTCACTCCAAAACACACAACATAAAACTACAATTGGTGTCATGCTTTGACCTCGGGGTCAACTGAACCCATCGTTTTTAAAAAAGTATAATTAATAATAAAATATTAATTAAATGTGATATAATTATATAAAAACGTATTTTTGTTAGTATTATTGTTATTACTAATTATTTAGCGTTTTAGTATTGTTGTAAAAAAATATTTATAACTGCAATAAATTTCAATAATAATGATAATTTAATAATGATGAAATAATTGCAATAATAATGATAATTGCAAAAATGATGAAATAATTTCATAAAAATGATTGATGATGGTTGATGATAATGATAATATTGATGATGTAACGTAATAAAGAAGATACATGATAATAATGATGATAATAAAGGAAAGGTGTCCATATATAATAAAAAAAAATAAAAGAAAAAAATCCCAAAGTCGAAAAAAGCGGCAAAATATAGCGCCTTGCGAGAGTCTTTCCAAATTCGTTTTTTCCCCTTTATTGATAATTTTGGCAATTATTAGGGGGAAAAATATAAAATTCCCGAATTCTATAAACATGACAAAAATGATGATGAAAAGTAGTATAAAGAGTTTGGATAAGTAATGATTATTATATTATTACAATTATCATTATTTTTTATTATTATTATTATTATTTTTTTACTATTATTTTGCATAAATCATATTTTTCCCCAAAAATAATCATAACTGTAATAATAACAATAATAAAATAAAAGTATAATAAAAATAATAAAAATCGTTATAATATTTTTATTAAAACTATTATTTTAAATTTTTACATTTTATTCTTTTACTGGTAGTATAATTGTAAAAAATTATTTTACAGTAATAAATTACAGTAAAAAAGCTATTAAATTAAAATAATGATATAAATCTTTTTATAAACCGTTATTATTTTATTATTATTGTTTTATTTTTATTATTGTAGCTGTTATTGATAGTTTAAAAAAAATATATTATACTGCAATAATTGCATAATAATGATAATAAATTTCAAAATGAGATAATAATTGCAAAATGATGAAAAATAATTGCAATAAGATGATAATGATGATGGTAATGAGATGATATGTGTAACCCCTAATAAAGTGAAATCATGTAATAAGTGATATAACAGGGAAATTTTGTCCTATACAAAAAAACAAAAGAAAAAAAAATCCCAAAAGTTTTAAAAACGGGAAAATCTAGCGAAATTAAGTTTGGAATATACTCCAAAAAGACTTTTTTTTTCCCTTTTTTGATGATTTGTTAATTATTACTTTAAAAATGATAATAATTACCCAAAATTTTATTAATCATGACAAAATATATAAAAATGGGGAAAAAAAGAATTTGGATAAAAATTTTATGATTTTTTATATTATTCTATTATTATTTTATTATTATTTGTAGTAGTATAGTATAGTAGTAGTAGTAGAGTATAGTAAGAAGTAGTATTCCAAAAATATATCTAGCTGAATAATAACAAATAATAAAAATAAGTTAAAAAAATAATACTAACGTTATAAAATTTTTATTAAAGTTATTATTGTTTTTTATTTCATTATCTTTTTTTTTACGGTATTAAAGCAAAACTAATTTTTAAACTAATATTTCTAATAACGATATTAATTAAAATAATTTATAAATAATTTTAAAAAAGTTTTATTTTTTATTATTTGTTATTTCTATTATTTTATAGCTGTTATTAGATAGTTTTTGAAAATTTTATCAAACTGAAAAAATTGCAAAAATAATGATAAATTGCAATAAAGATAATAATTGCAAAATGATAAATGATGATATAACGTATAATGATGTAATCATGATAAAAATTTATGATAATAAAAGGGAAATTTGTCCCTATATAAAAAAAAAAGGGAAAAGAAAAAAAATCCCAAAAATGAAAAGCGGGAAAATCTAGCGAAATATAGCCTTTTGAGAGTATACTCCAAAAAGTCGTTTTTCGATTTCTTTTAGATTTTTGGGAATTTTTTAGGGTAATAATGATAATAAAAATAGAAAGTATTAATCATGCAATAATGATGAAAAGGGGGAATAAAAAGAATTTGGAAACATTGATGATTATTAATATATTACTATTATATTATTATTATCATTACATTATCTTTTTCATTTTTATTTTATTATTATTTCTATTTTTTTATTATTATTATTATTATTACATTTTTCATTAGTATTATTGCCAAAAAATATAAAACTGTAATAATAACAATAATAAAAATAATAAATATAATAATAATAATAAAATCGTTTAAAAATTTTTATTGTATTAATATTTTTATTTTTTATCTTTTTCCTGGTACTATAAATTTTAAAATAATTATTATAACAGTAAAAATTACAGTAAAACGATATTAAATTAAAAAAAAGATATAAAAAATAATTTAAAAACATTACTATTTTTATTTTTTTGGGTTTTACTTTATTATTGTAGCCTACAATACATACATTATTATATTATATATAATATATATATATATATATATATAATTTTTATATATATATAATAATAATTATATATTATATAATATAATAATAAAAATAATAAAAATAATAAGTTAATAAAAATAATATAATAATAAAAATAAATAATAAATAAAAATAATAAAAATAAATAATAATGATAATAATGAAAATAATAAAAAAAATAATAATAAAAATAATAATAAGATAATAATGATTAAAAATGATAATGAATAATATTTAATAATCTCAAAAATTATCCAATTCTCTTTTTCTCACTTTTTTTATCATTATTGTCATGATTAAAGAATTCTGGTAATTTTATCTTATTCCCAATAATTGCCAGAATCATCAAAAGAATGGAAAAAAAGTTTTTAGAGTCTACTTCAAAGGGTATATTTTGCTAGATTTTTCGCTTTTTTTTTTGACTTTTGGGATTTTTTTTCTTTTTTCCTTTTTTTTATTATTAGGCACAATTCCTGTTTTTCATCATTTTATCATATTTTCATCTTATTATCCATCTTCATCATTATCATCATTATCACATTACCTCATCATTATCATCTTATTTAATTATTTTCATCATTTTTGTAATTATTATCATTATTTTTGCAATTATTGCAGTTATAATATATAATTTTACATCTTATATAACAAATACAAATAATAATAGTAATAAAAGATAATAATAACAATAATAAAGTTTCTATAAACTTATTTATATAATTATTTCAATTAATATCGTTTTACTGTAATTTTTACTGTTATAATAATTTTTTTTACCCAAATTTTACTACCATAAAAAAATAATAAGATAAAAATAACAATATAATATTAATAACAAATTAAACAAATTTGTATTTTTTAATTTTACTTACATTATTATTATTTTATTATTACGTTATAATTATTTTTTTGGGAAAAATCTAAAATTAAAATAATATTAAAATTAATAATAATAAAATTAATAATAAAAATTAATAATAATAATAATAAAAATAATAATTTATAAAATAATAATAATATAATAATAAATAAAATAAAACAATAAATATAAAAATAAAAATTTATAAAAATGATGATAATAAGATAAAAGTAAAAATTTAATAATCATCAAAAGTTTCCAAATTCTTTTTATTCCACTTTTTTCTCATTATTTCAGATTAATAAAATTTTGGTAATTTTTATCTTATTTTCCAATAATCCAGAAACATCAAATAATGGGAAAAAACGTCATTTTGGAGTCTACTCTCAAAAGGTATATTTCGCTAGATTTTGCCGCTTTTTTTGCCTTGGATTTTTTTTCTTTACCTTTTTTTTTATATTGGCCAAATTCTGTTATTATCTTTATTTAATGTTATCATCATTATTATCGGGTTTATCATCATTATATTACTCATCATTATCATCATTATTGCAATTTTTATCCATTATTGCATAATTTTCTTTATTATTGCAATTATTTAGTTTAATATATAATTTTACCTAACTAAAACAACTTCAATAAAAATAGAATAACAATATTGATAAAAAAAATAATTTCTATAAACATTATTTATATCATATTCTTAAAATTTGTTTTTACTGTAATTTTTACTGTTTTTAATAAACATTTTTTTAAATTTTCTACCAAAAAAAATAAAAAATGATAATAAAAAACAATAATAAATAATAACAACATTAAACAATTAGTATTTTTATAATTAACTTATTATTATTATTTTGTTATTTTTTCAGTATAAAATATTTTTTGGAAAAAATACAATAATTAAAAATAATAATAATGATGATAAAAATAATAAAAAAATAAATAATTTAAAATAAAATAATTAAAAAAGAAAAATAAAAATAAAAATAATAAAAATAAAATGATATAAGATGATAATAATGATAATAGTAAAAATAATAATCATCAATGTATCCAATTTCCCTTTTTTCACTTTATCACATAATTTTCATGATTCTAGAATTCTGGGGAAATTTTTATCATTTTACCCTAAAATTGCCAGAATCTCAAATGAAAGGAAAACTTATTTTTTAGTTTTTTCTCAAAGGTTTATTTCGCTAGATTTTGCCGCTTTTTGATTTTGTGATTTTTTCTCTTTTTACCTTTTTTTTTTTATATAGGAAACCCTTCCTGTTTTTTTTCTTATTATCATGATTATCTCTTATTTCGTTTTCATCATCATTTTCATCATTAATCATTATATCTTTTGCAATTTTTATCATCATTATTGCAATTATTATCATTTTATTTCGTTTTCATCATCATTATCATCATTATCATCATCATTTCATCATTAATTGCAATTTTATCATCATTATTCAAAATTATCATTATTATTGCAATTATTGAGTTATAATTATAATTTTACATCTATATAAAAACAACTACATAAAAATATAATAACAAAAATAATAAAAAAATAACGTTTTTATAAACATTTTTATATCATTATTTCAATTAAAATCTTTTTATGTAATTTTTACCTTTTTAAAAATTATTTTTTAACTATATACCCGTAAAAATAATAAAGATGATAATAAAGCAATAATAATATTAAAAATAATATTAAACAATTAGTATTATTATAATTAACATATTATTATTTTTTGTTTTTATTACAGTTATAATATTTTTTTGGGGAATGAAATAATAAATAAAATAAAATAATATACAAAAAATAATAATAATAAAAACAAAAAAATAATATTAATAAAAATAATAATAATAATAATAAAAATATAATAAAAATAATTAAAAATTTAATATAATAAATGATAAATGTAATATAATAATATTATAATCATCAAAATTTTTCCAAATTTCTTTATTCTCCTTTATCACATTATTTTCATGATTAAAAAATTCTGGAATTTTTCATTATTTCCCCAAAAATTTCCCGAAACTAAAGAAAGGAAAAAACGTCATTTTTTGGGTCTACTCTCAAAAGTTTTTTTCGCTAGATTTTTGCCCCCTTTTTTTGACTTTTTTGGTTTTTTCTTTTCCTTTTTTTTTTTTTTAAATATGGACACAATTCCTGTTATTATCGTCATTATTATCTGATTATTCCCTTATTATCGTTATCACATCATTATCTCATTTTCTCTTTCATCTTATTGCAATTTTTATCTCCCCTTTTTGCAATTATTATCATTTTTATTGCAATTTTTTCAGTTTTTAATATTAATTTTTTCATCTATACTAATAAAAACTACAATAAATAGTAATAAAATATAATAACAAAAATAAAAGTTTATATATCTTATTTAACATTATTTCAAATTAAAATCGTTATTTTAAATTTTTACTGTTATATAATTATTTTTACAATTATATAAGTAAAAAAAATAATTGATAATAACAAAAATAATTTAATAAAAATATTATAACAATTAGTATTATTAATTATCTTATTATTTTTATTTTTGTTATTATTAAGGTATAATATATTTTTTGGAATAAAACAATAATTAAAGTAAAATAAAAATGATAATAATAATAAAAATAATAATAAAAATAATAATAATAATAAAAATAATAATAATAATATAATAATAATAATAATAATAATAATGAATAATGTGATAAAAATATTATAATAATATTATAAACATCAATGTTATCAAAAATTTTCTTTTTTTTCACTTTTTTCTCATTATTTTCATGATTAAAAAAATTCGGGGAATTTTATCATTATTACCCTAATAAATTTCCAAAAACACAAAGAAAGAAAAAAACGTCATTTTGGAGTCTTCCCAAAAAGGGTATATTTCGCTAGATTTTGCCCTTTTTTGACTTTGTGTTTGTTCTTTTACCTTTTTTATTATATATGGACACAATTCCCCTTTTTTATCATCATTATTACATGATTATATCATTATTTCGTTTTTCACATCATTATCATCATTTTCACATCTTATCATCATTATGCAATTTTTATCATCATTTTTGCAATTATTATCATTTTTATTGCAATTTTTGCAGTTATAATATAAATTTTACACTATACTAATAACAACTCAATAATAATAGTAATACAATAATAATAAAAATAATAGTTTATTAAACATTATTTTTTAACATTATTTTTAAATTTAAAATCGTTATTTCTGTAATTTTTACTGTTATAATAAATTTTTTTTTTTACAAATTTACTACCGTAAAAAAAAAAATAAGATAATAATAAATATAATAAAATTAATAAAAATATTTAACAAATTTGATTATTTAAATTATATTATTATATTATTATTGTTATTATTTTCAATTTTAAAATTTTTTTGGGAAAATATAATAATTAAAGTAATAATAATAATATAATAATAAAAAAATAAAATAAAATAATAAAATAATAATAAATAATAATAAAGATAATGAAATAATAATAATAATAAAACAATAAATATAATAATGATGATGTAATGATATAAAAATAATTAATAATCATCAAATGTTTCCAAAATTTTCTTTTTCTCACTTTTATCACATTATTTTCCAAATTAAAAGATTTTGGTATTTTTATCATTTTTACCTTAATAAATTTCAGAATCATCAAAAGAATGGAAAAACTCATTTGGAGTCTCCTCAAAAACTTTATTTTGCTAGATTTTGCCCCTTTTTTTGACTTTGGATTTTTTTTCTTTTACCTTTTTTTTTTATATATGGACACAATTCCCCGTTATTTTCATCTTTTTATCATGATTAATCATTATTTTCGTTATCATCTCCATCATTTCTCATTTTTCACATTTCATCATCATTATCATCATTTTTGCAATTATTATTAAATTATTTCAATTATTATCATTTTATTGCAATTTGCAGTTAAAAATATAATTTTCACATACTAATAAAAACTCAATAAAAATAGTAAAACAATAATAATAAAATATAACGTTTTTATAAACATTTTATATCATTTTTCAATTAATCGTTATTACGTAATTATTTTGTTATATAATTTTTTTACAATTTTAAATACCCGAAAAAATAAAATGATAATAATAACAATAATAATAATAAAAATAATAAAAATATAATAAATAAAATAAAATAAAATAATATAATAATATAATTAATAATAATAATAATAATAAAATGAAATAATATATGATAATGATATGATAAAAATTTATAATTAAAAATATTATAATCATCAAAAGTTTCCAATTCTCTTTATTCTCACTTTTTTTCATATTATTGTCAGATTAATAGAATTTGGGAAATTATCATTATTACCAAATAATTGCCAGAATCATCAAATGAATGAAAAAAACGTCATTTTGGAGTCTACTCTCAAAAAGGGTATATTTCGCTAGATTTTTCCGCTTTTTCGACTTTTGTGATTTTGTTCTTTTACCTTTTTATTTTATATGGACACAATTACTTTTATTTATCATCATTATTATCATGATTATAATCATTATTATAGTTATCATCATCATTATCATCATTATTGCAATTATTTTCATCATTATTGCAATTATTATCATTATTATTGCAATTATTGCAATTATAATATATAATTTTTCATCTATACTAATAAAAACTACAATAATAATGTAATAACAATAATAAAACAATAATAACGTTTTATATAATCATTATTTTATTCATTTTTTCAATTAATATCGTTATTACTGTAATTATTACTGTTATAATAATTTTTTACAATTATACTACCAGTTAAAAATAATAATAATGATAATAATAAATAATAAAATTAATAACAATATTATAAAATTTAGTATTATTAAATTATACTTATTATTATTATTATTTTTATTATTTCAATTATAATATATTTTTTGGCAAAATACTAATAATTAAGTAATAATAATAATGATAATAATAATAATAATAATAATAATAAAAATAAAAATAAAATAATAATAATGATAATTGATAATAATAATAATAATAATAATAATAATATATAATAATAATAAAAAATAATGTAATATAATAATAATAATAAAAACAATAATAATGATAATAATGATGATGATAATGATAATAATAATAATATTAATAATCATCAAATGTTATCCAAATTCTCTTTATTCTCACTTTTATCATCATTATTGTCAAGATTAAAAGAATTCTGGTAATTATTATCATTATTACCTTAATAATTGGGCCCGAATCATCAAATGAATGGAAAAAACGTTTATTTTGGGTCTACTCTCAAAGGCTTTATTTTGCTAGATTTTGCCGCTTTTTAGACTTTTGGGATTTTTTTCTTTTACCTTTTTTATTATATATGGACACAATTCCTGTTTTTTATCATCATTATTTTCATGATTATCATCATTATTTTCGTTATCATATCTCATCATTATCATCATTATCATCATTATCATCATCATTATCATCATTATTGCAATTATTATTATAATTATTGCAATTATTATCATTATTATTGCAATTATTGCAGTTAAATATATAATTTTACATCTATACTAATAACAACTACAATAATAATAGTAATAACAATAATAATAACATAATAACGTTTCTATAATCATTATTTATATCATTATTTCAATTTAATATCGTTATACTGTAATTATTACTGTTATAATAATTATTTTTACAAATTTTACTACCAGGGAAAAAATAATAATAATGATAATAATAACAATAATAATATTAATAACAATATTATAAATATATTTTTATAATACTAATAATTAAAAATAATAATAATAATGATAATAATAATAATAATAATAATAATAATAATAATAATAAATAATAATAATAATAATAATAATAATCATCAAATGTTATCCAATTCTCTTTATTCTCACCTTTTATCATCATTATTGTCATGATTAATAGAAAATTTTGGTAATTATTATCATTATTACCTAATAATTGCCAGAATCATCAAATGAATGGAAAAAACGTCATTTTTGGGGTCTACTCTCAAAAAGCATATTTCGTAGATTTTGCCGCTTTTTCGACTTTTGGGATTTTTTTTCTTTTACCTTTTTTTTTATTATATGGACACAATCCTGTTATTATCATCATTTTTTATCATGGGTATCATCATTTTAAACGTTATCATCATAATTATCATCATTATCATCATTATCATCATCATTATCATCATTATCATCATTATTGCAATTATTATCATCATTATTACAATTATTTTATTTTTATTATTGCAATTATTGCAGTTATAATAATTATTTTTACAATTATACTACCAGTACAAATAATAATAATGATAATAATAACAATAATAATATTAATAACAATATTATAACAATTAGTATTATCATAATTATACTTATTATTATTATTATTGTTATTATTACAGTTATGATATATTTTTTGGCAATAATACTAATAATTAAAGTAATAATAATAATGATAATAATATTAATAATAATAATAATAATAATAATAATAATAATAATAATAATAATGATAATAATGATGATAATAATGATAATAGTGATAATATTAATAATCATCAAATGTTATCGAAATTCTCTTTATTCTCACTTTTATCATCATTATTTTCATGATTAATAAAATTCTGGTAATTATTATCATTATTACCTAAAAATTGCCAGAATCATCAAATGAATGGAAAAAACGTCATTTTGGAGTCTACTGTCAAAAGGCTATATTTCGCTAGATTTTGCCGCTTTTTCGACTTTTGGGATTTTTTTTTGTTTTACCTTTTTTTATTATATATGGACACAATTCCTGTCATTATCATCATTATTATCATGATTATCATCATTATTATCGTTATCATCATCATTATCATCATTATCATCATCATCATTATTGCAATTAATATCATTATTATTGCAATTATTGCAGTTATAATATATAATTTTACATCTATACTAATAACAACTACAATAATAATAGTAATAACAATAATAATAACAAAAATAACGTTTCTATAACCATTATTTATATCATTATTTCAATTAATATCGTTATTACTGTAATTATTACTGTTATAATAATTATTTTTACAATTATACTACCAGTAAAAAAATAATAAAACAATATTATAACAATTAGTAGTATTATAATTATACTTATTATTATTATTATTGTTATTATTACAGTTATAATATATTTTTTGGCAATAATACTTATAATTAAAGTAATAATAATAATGATAATAATAATAATAATAATAATAATAATAATAATAATAATAATAATAATAATAATAATAATAATAATAATAATAATAATAATAATAACAATAATAATATTAATAATGATAATAATGATGATAATAATGATAATAGTAATAATATTAATAATCATCAAATGTTATCCAAATTCTCTTTATTCTCACTTTTATCATCATTATTGAGTTATGAATCTGGTAATAATATTTAATTTAATTATTACCCTAAAATTGCCAGAATCATCAAATGAAGGAAAAAAACTATTTCTATCTCTCAAAAGGCTATATTTTGCTAGTTTTGCGCTTTTTGGATTTTTGGATTTTTTTCTTTTACTTTTTTTATTATATGGAACAATTCCTGTTTATCATCATTATTATCATCATTTATCGTTATCATCATCATTATCATCATCATTATCATCATTTATATCATTATTCATTATTATTCATTTATTATGAATTATTAATTTACATTATAATTATAACAACTACAATAATAAAATATAATAATAATAATAACAATAATAACGTTTCTATAACTTTTATATCATTATTTCAATTAATATCATTTATTACTGTAATTATTACTGTTATAATATATTTTTACAATTATACTCAGAAAATTAATAATAATGATATATAACAATAATAATATTAATAACAATATTATAACAATTAGTATTATTATAATTATACTTATTATTATTATTATTGTTATTATTACAGTTATATATATTTTTTGGCAATAATTTATGAATAATAATAATAAATAATAATAATAATATAATTATAATAATAATAATATAAAATAATAATGATAATAATAATAATAATAATAATAATAATAATAATGATAATATGATGATAATAATGATAATAGTAATAATATTAATAATCATCAAATGTTATCCAAATTCTCTTTATTCTCATTTTTATCATCATTACTGTCATGAGTAATAGAATTCTGTTAATTATTATCATTATTACCCTGATAATTGCCAGAATCATCAAATGAATGGAAAAAACGTTATTTTGGAGTTTACTCTCAAAAGGCTATATTTCGCTAGATTTTGCCGCTTTTTTCGACTTTTGGGATTTTTTTTCTTTACCTTTTTTTTTATTATATATGGACACAATTCCTCTTATTATCATCATTATTATCATGATTATCATCATTATTATCGTTATCATCATCATTATCATCATTATCATCATTATCATCATCATTATCATCATTATTGCAATTATTATCATCATTATTGCAATTATTGCACTTATAATATATAATTTTACATCTATACTAATAACAACTACAATAATAATAGTAATAACAATAATAATAACAATAATAACGTTTCTATAATCATTATTTATATCATTATTTTAATTAATATCGTTATTACTGTAATTATTACTGTTATAATAATTATTTTTACAATTATACTACCATTAAAAATAATAATAATGATAATAATAACAATAATAATATTAATGACAATATTATAACAATTAGTATTATTATAATTATACTTATTATTATTATTATTGTTATTATTACAGTTATAATATATTTTTTGGCAATAATACTAATAATTAAAGTAATAATAATTATGATAATAATAATAATAATAATAATAATAATAATAATAATAATAATAATAATAATAATAATAATAATAATAATAATAATAATAATAATGATAATAATGAGTATAATAATGATAATAGTAATAATATTAATAATCATCAAATGTTATCCAAATTCTCTTTATTCTCACTTTTATCATCATTATTGTCATGATTAATAGAATTCTGGTAATTATTATCATTATTACCTAATAACTGCCAGAATCATCAAATGAAAGAAAAAACGTCATTTGGAGTCTACTCTCAAAAGGCTATATTTTGCTAGATTTGCCGCTTTTTCGATTTTTGGGATTTTTTTTTTTACTGTTTTTTATTATATATGGACACAATTCTGTTATATCATCATTATTATCATGATTATCATCATTTTTATCGTTATCATCATCATTATCATCATCATTATCATCATTATTGCAATTATTATCATTATTATTGCAATTATTGGAGTTATAATATATAATTTTTCATCTATACTAATAACAACTACAATAATAATAGTAATAACAATAATAATACAATAATAACGTTTCTATATCATTATTATATCATTATTTCAATTAATATCATTATTACTGTAATTATTACTTTATACATAATTATTTTTACAATTATATAAAAT
>NW_023658921.1:0-22608 GCF_015228065.2 Penaeus monodon
CGAAAAGAATATGTGCAATTCTATAGTGAAAGCAAAGATGGTTTCAGTAAAATAAAACTAAAAAATAGGTTAAAACCTAAAGTTTGTTAAAGTCTATGCTCCAACCCAAGCCACAGTGATAAAGGAATAGAGAGTTCTATGAAGATGTCCATTTAGCCAGTCAGACAGTAAAAACCATTTACAATAATTTGTGATATTTTAATGCCAAAATCGAAAAAAGCAGGTAAACCGTATTTTAAATCACAAATGGGCACTAGGAATGAGAAGGGACAAAGTTGTGGAGGCCCATCACTCAATTTTCATGAATACATTCTTCGAAAAAAGACTAGAGTGGAAGTGGCAGGGAATCCCCTAATATAAAAAAACGAAATTATTTCAAAATTTTTCAAATGGGACGTATAGCAAAATATCGGAAGTTTTTAAAATTAGAAAGTTGGAACAACCATAGAAGGGTAAGGGGCCCAAAAATTAAATACACCTCAAAAGGGGAGAGGAACTCCCATAGAAAACTAAGCAAAAATTTAATTTAAACTTGAAGCCAGAGCGACCGACTTTAACACCCAAAAAACGGTATTCCCAGCCAGCGATGAAGATCTCAAATTGACCAAATAACAAACGTTCAATGACATGATAAATAAAGCTGCACTTAAAGGGGGGCGGTAAGAACATAAAGTATCGTCAAACAGAGACAAATAGAATTCCCTGAATAAAAAAGGTTATAAATAAAAAGAAAGAGATGTACGGAAAAATTCAATACCAATAGATGAAACTGGATCTCAGGTATAGCATGAAAACATTAAAAGCGGGACTCAAATAGGGAACGAAAAACCAGAGGGAGAAGTGAATATATAAGGATGAAATCAAAAGACAGTGGAAGATTTTTACATAAATTATACAACTCAAACAGCCACGGATAGAAGCGAACGGGGTAAACTGCAAATGAATGCAGCAACTAATTAAATTATCTGAATAGAGAAGTCTGAAAGTCGGACTTTGGAAACAAGAAAAGACTAAAGATCATGTTCAATAGTAGGTTCAATTTTAACAATACATGTAAAGGGAAAACGCTACCGGTTTTTTTAACAAGTTTTATACATAAGGCAACTCGTACAGACAAACACATCTAGCAAAGAGTAAAATTTTGCATGCATTAGTCTAGGCTGGGCGCCTTTGGGGTGATACAGTAGTATACTTGAGAGTCCTTTCCATTAGTTTAAAAAGAAAATCTTTAACTAAGCGTCCCTCCCAGTTTTGACCTATGGATCAGAAACATGGACTACAACCAAACATGGAGGGAATAATAAGTGCCCCCGAGAGGGGTGGAGAGGTTGTACCCGGGAATTAGCCTGAGAGATCGGATGAGGGGGACATGGATGGGAAAAAGACAAAAATGGAAAATATACTTGTGAAAACATAAAAAAAAAAATGCCCAAATTGACGGTCATATATGTCGAAGACAGGACGAAAGAAGGAAAAAAGAAAGTAACAGACGGTCTTAAATAAAAAAAGGTCAAAGGGCCAAAACCCTGCAAATGGCATGACGAAAAAAACGAAAATTTTAAAGGGCCAAGACTTGAACAAAAAAAGCAAAAAAGACAAAATTTTAAAAGATTGAGAGAGGCTGCAGTGGACTACTACAGGTGAGATAATGTCTGTTATGTATTATTGTTATATAACACTATTAAATATATATTGCACAAAAATATATTTTTTATATATTAAATCCCTTGGGGGGTACCACTCCCCCCCCCCAACTGGCCCAAAAATTCAAATTATTGTTCCGGGAGGGGGCACAGCCCAGTCCTAGTAACAGTTTTAACCACCCATTAGCATAATCATCAACTTCAAAGGGCAAGGCTTTGGGGCAATGGGGTCGCCGGGGCTTCCAGGTTGTTATAAGAAGAAAGTTGATGGTTTGAAACAGTCGACATCAGCTCTCCTAACTTTTGACACATTAGTCCTTCCCAAAATCAGTTAAGTTGGCATAGTACCAACCAAGGTAACGTGCCAACCCTGTGTGGTGCTTCCTCTGCCAGGGTTATGGGCATAAAAGCCAACTCTTGCTGCTTTAAAGAAAATGGACAACCAAGAGTGTGTGTAAAGCGTGTACAACAGGTCATCAAGATGACAACTGTCTAGACCCAATATGCTGTTACCACTGCAGAGAAGCTCATGTGGCTTTTTCCCAAACCCAATGTAAAAGATCCAAATTTGGGAAAAAGAGTTTTGGTAATAAGGAGCAAGGAGAAAGTAGTTTTTCAGAAGCAAAGCGACGTGCCCATGTGCTGTTTGCACAGCCCGGTAAGTCTTTGCTTCGTTTCTAGCCCACCCTTTCCTTCCTGCCAACCTTTGCCCTCCAATATTTCTTCCACCACACTCTCTGCCACTACCTTTAAACTTTCAGTCCTCAAATTGCTGAAACTACCTCTGATGAGTTGTTCCACCAGAAATGGAGTAGGAGTGAGGGGTCTATTGGAGGAGACTCCAGTTAAGACATCAGTTAAGGGGCTCAGAGGCCTCAACGGTGACAGATCCAGGAGCCTCCACTGTTAGGCAAAAATGCCCTGAAGCTAAGGCTCAGGTATGCCCTTTGCCGGGCAAAGGAATCCTGAGTCTGTTTGAAAGACTTCTCAGAGTGGGGTCGTCTGGAGCCGTCAGGAAGGGCTCCAGGGGCCTCAACAGTGACAGCTCCAGCTGCCACCAAAATCCACGGGGGCCTCCACTGCTAGACAGAATGTCCCTGAAGCAAAGGGCTCAGGTCTGTCCTTTGCCCAGGCAAAGAAACTGAGCTGTCAAAAGGAACCTATGGAAACTAGTTCCACAGGTAAACAACCCTCCAAAAGATATTTCCCAAGATCCTGGAACGGACAGCCTAAAGGTGTGGGGCAAACCTTGACCACAGGTGTTGCCAAACACCTTATGAAGAGGTAGTTGAAGAACTGGATACTCTAATCCAAGGGAAAACTATCAGTGAATTCACTCAAATGGGAAAAAACTACATCTGATAGCTTCATGTAACCCAGTTTGTGTATGCCTACAAGAGTTTATGACCGGGGAAAAAATTGTCCATTTCTCTGAGAGATTCCAATTTCAAAGCCAATTATGGGACTTTGATAATGGACCTCACGGAGGAGTAGCAGTAATGGATATTCCCTCCAGGCCATCCACCTGCAGACAACACTGCGGGTTTGAAGGCTGTGAAAATAGGCTTTCTCCACATAATCTCCACAAGATGATGGGGAAGATCTACTTGGGTAGTTGCCAATCCATTTCTACTCTTGGGAGATTTCAATGGTCGACATCACCTCTGGGGAGACACTTTGTGCAACCCTCGAGGAAGGCCCTTTGAGTCCTTGTTTTTAAGAGTAGATGCGGTTTTACTGGACAGTGACACTGTCCAGTAAAACCACATTTCCAAATTCAAACTGGGACATCTCCAATATAGACCTGTCAATTGATTCACACCTGATTCACAGTTGAATTTTACTTGGCAGGTAATGGAAGCGACCACTTTCCAATACTTTTGGAGAAGGTGAATGGTATTCCAACCAATAGAGTGCAGAGAGGGGGACTTGAACATGGGACTGGAATTTTTTTAGATCAACTGCAGTATTGAAAGGATCTGTGAATGATTTTCAATGTGTTCAAGCTGCTGTTAATCATTTCACATTACAAATTCACCTTGCAGCAGAAGCATCCATTCCAAATGTAGCGGTCAGTACCCTCGCCCTTCAGTACCATGGTTGTCTGATGAATGCCAAAAAGCTGTCAGAGCAAGAAAAGCTGCATTTAAGGCAGTTGAAGCAACGCCTCAGCAATGTAACCTTGATCCATTACAAAAGGACAGAGCCAAGGCCAGGCGAGTGCTAAAGGAGGCTAGGCAGACGTTGTGGAGACAGTATGTCTCCTCGATTAACTCGGGGACCCCCTTGGCAGGGTATGGGACAAGATGTGTAAGATCGCTGGAAAGAGCACATCCATGTCACCACCTGCTTTGAAGAAGATGACAAATCATCACAGACAAAAAATATGTTGCAAATGAGCTATGAGATCTCCTCCCGGGGGCATTTTACAGTGCCCGATTCTCCTCTCTTTGGGATGAACAGGACGACACCCAGTGCCGTTCTTCAGTAAAAACTGCAGCAGAACCTTCCATACAACTTGCATTTTTTTTTGCAAGGAGATGGAGTCTGCTTTGCAGCTCTATCTTAAGATTGTCCCAGGGAAATGACAATATTTTCCCTACCAAATGATATCTCACTTATGGAGAGCTCCCAGAAGTTTCCCATTGGACCATTCAATGGATTTATAGGGAGGGCACATGGAAGGAGGTTATAATCATTTCTGTCCTAAACCTGTCAAGAATGCTTCCACACCGGAAAATTACAGACCAATTTCCTCTCACCAGCTGCATCTGCAAGCTGATGGAGAAAATGGTAAACTTCAGTTGACATGGCTGCTAGAAAAGGAAATGTGCTGACACCCTATCAATATGGCTTTAGAAAATTGTGATCGACCACAGATGCACTTGTAACGATGGAAACTGCTATACAGAATTCCTTCCCCACAGCAACGTCAGATGTTTAGCGGTCTTCTTTGACCTTGAAAAGGTTTACAATACTACTTGGAAGCATGGCATACTATGAAGCTGTATGACAATGGTTTAAGAGGAGCATTACCTACCTTCACATACAAAGCTTTTTTACTAACAGGAAGTTTAGAATTCGGGTGGGAAAACAGTTTCTCTAATCTGGAAAATCAGCTGGAAGGGGTCCCACAAGGGATGTCTTAAGTGTGATCCTGTTTGCCATTGCTATAAATGACAGCGTAAAGGTTGTTCCAAGTGCTGTCTCATGTAATCTGTATGGGGGACGACTCTACACTGTATGCTCAGGAGGAAGCTTACAGGATGTACAAGGACACTGCAGACCGCAATAAATCAGGTTGTACAGTGAGCACCAAAAATGGGTTCAATTTCACAAGCAAGACCATGGGTATACATTTCTACAAACGAGGAAAGTTCCATCCTTCCCTCTATTTAGGAGCAACCCCACTGCATTCGAAGAGGTGCAGTACTTGGGTCTAATTTTGACTCAAGGCTATATGGGTGCCTCATATCAAACAGTTAAAAGTGAAGGCTACAAAAGCATTTTTTATTTTGAGGTTTTTTCACATCTATCTTGGGGTGCAGGGCCACACAACGCTTCTTCGGCTTTACCGAGCGCTTATTCATAGTAAGCTTGACTATGGATGTGAGGCTTATTCCCCCTTGCAACTCCCACAGTTCTCCAGTTATTGGACTCGGTTCATAATGAAGCTTTTAAAATCTATACAGGGGCTTTCAGGTCTTCACCTGTGGAGACCCTGTATGCGAGAGTGGAGAAAACCCAAATCTTTTATTACACGGGACTACATGAACCTGATTAGTACACGAGACTACAAAGGATTCCAGGATCTCCTACATCCAGATTGGTTTTCAACCTCTTTGAGGATAGCTGATCCCATGGTAGGAGAAAAAGTAATCTTGGGAAATCTTAATTTTAAATTTATTAAAGTCCTGGCTGTTGGGAATTCCCCCCTTTCCCCCTTGGACTAATCAAGTCGAGCTGGATTTGTTTGGAATTGGGAAAAGGGGAAAGATCCGAGTAGAAGCAGATAGTTCTAAATCTGAAAATGGTGTGGGCTTTGCAGCAGTGAGCTGGGCAACTGTATTTAGCAGTCTTTCTCTAGTAGCCTCGATCTTCATACAGAGTTACATGCCATCCTTGCAGCAGTTAAGATGACTAGAAAATCTTACAAACCATTCTATTGTAATTATTGTGACTCGTAGTGCCTTGCAAGCAATCAAGAGCTTAAACTCATCTCATCCAGAAGTGAGGGAGGTTCAAGATTGGCTTTTCACCGATGTCAATACGTAAAAGGATAACTCTATGTTGGGTGCCAGCGCATGTTGGTATCAGTGGGAATGAGCGAGGGTGATCGGAAGGCCAAGGTAGCTGCCGCTCAGCCTTGTGATGCTCGCTTTCTTCTCCCACACACCGACCTGAAATCCAGCATCAGGAGTTGTCTTCGCGATAGATGGAAGGAAACATGGAAAGGGATACCTGTAGAAAACAAACTGCGAGAGATTAGAGATGACCATTGCAGTTGGATGCCCAAAATCCATCCCATATGAAAAGTTGCATTTGGGAAGACTAAGAATCGGGCACACAAGACTGACTCATGGGCCGATGATGGCTAAAAGTCAAGCACTTTGTGAGGGATGCCAAGAGCCATTAACGATCGCCCCATGTAGTGGAAAAGATGTGCATTTTCAGACCAAAGAACGTATGTACTTGTCTCCCCCAATACACTGAAAAATATATTGGGGGAGGGTTGTGACACAGAGGGTCTTATTAGTTTCCTTAGGGACACTAATATTTTCAATAAAATTTAGTTTTGCATAATTTATGCAATAATTTTATCCACTTAGAGCATAATATTTATATTTTTTTTTAATCTATTTATGTTATTTGTAAGATATTTATTGATAGATTTTTAAAGTTTAAATATTTTATATTACTATCTAAAAATTCCCGCTAAGACCTTTGCAGTGAGCGGCAGATAATTTTTAAAAATCAATCATCAACAGAGCTGTATTTCCTGATGCGATGCACTGTACTCTCGTGCGTGCGGTTGTGTGTGTGCTTTATGTTGTGTGTGTGTGTGTTTGTGTGTGTGTGGTGTGGTGCGGGTGCGTGCGGGCGTGCGTGTTGTGTGTGTGTTGTGTGTAGTTAGACTTTTCAGCTTTTTAAAATGATGTAAATTCCCCCCCCCCTTATAAGAACTTAAGAGTCCACTCCATTCTCGCGGCAACCATTTTTGGGAATCATGATATGCTGTATATTAGGTATAAGTGAATCCCTGGCAGTTTAATTTTGTTCAGTTTGATGAAGAAAATTATAACACGTTTTGTAAAGAAAAAAATTCTTTAACCTAATAACAATGATTACACAAATGTCAAACCCACATTTTTGTTAAACATAACAGTCGGGAGTCGTGAAGGGCGCTCTTTGTTTGTATTCTCGAATAAAGTTTACAGTGCAAAATTTAGGAAATTATTGAAATGAGTTATTTTCACTATAAAAATTGCATTAACGTTGTACGCGTCTCTAGAAAAAAAGTAAAAACATTTTTTCCCCATCAACAAATTCAAGATTTCAAAAACACTCGGGTGGAGACGTATTCTTGACAGATTTGGGGAGGGCAAGGCGGTGACGCAGAGGGTATTAGGCGTGCGCATCCATTTCTCCCTGTGGTCGGGTGGGCTGGGCCCCAGGCGGCCGCGGGGACAGGCAGGACTTGACCCGCGGGAAAAAAAAATATAATAAAAAAAATGGGAAAAGTTGTTTTTGGGCTGATTTTTTTTTCTTATTTCTTTCTTTTTTTTTGGGTGGGGGAGGGCAGCGTTGACGGCGTTCCAAAGGTGGGGTGGACTGGCAAACGAGAGTACCAAGCACCAATTTTGCATTTCAAGGCTTTTTGCATGCATATTAATTTGAAAAATCAAATTAATATCCTTTTTAAATTACTGATATGCTTGTTCTAGGATTTTTGCTAAATTCAACTTCCGAAAACTTTTTTTCTGAAGTTTTTTTGGGTTTTTTTGAGTACGGTGGAATGCAATTAAGGATGCTTTTTTATGCTATTAGTAAAATGTTACGTTTTAGTTATAAAGATTGGTCCCTTCATTCCAGCCGCCATTTTGGGCAGGGATTCAAAAACTTTTAGGTTCTCGACCCCAATCGAGTTTAAATTTTTTCTATCGCCCCCCAAATTTTTAACTAAAGGGACAAAAAAAAAGCTTAGTAAATCAATATTTTTAGAAGCATCGACGGGAGTAATAGCAGTAAAAGTAGAAAAACAGATTTTTAAGAAATTCAACGTGAAAAAAAATTCGAGATTTAAAAGGGCCCCTTCAACCCCTGTAAATATTCATGCCCCTGGTATTCATCGACCCCTTTTTTCGCTTGGGGGCTGTTTATACACCCCTTGGTGGTTCCATGGATCCATTGGGGTCGATATCAACCCCACTTATTAAACCCCTAATCTAGATGGCCAACAAAGGACTGAAACTTACAGTACTTTTATATATATCATTTTATTATTATTATTATTATTATTATTATTATTATTATTATTGTGCAGCATTACCTGTTTGAACGAGCCAGCGTCAAAAGCAAAATATTAGAGGAAGTAGGTGGATAAAGGGGAGGGAGGGCGATGACCCACCCGGGCTTGACCCCAGGTCGGGAAGGTCTGCCCTCGGACCCTGCGCCAGACTATTCGCACAGTGTTCATGAGGTGCCTGTTAACGAAATGTGCATGGACCTTTTAATTATGGTGTTATGGTTCATCACCTCTCTTGAACGTCTCGAATAATGCGGTGCTTTTGTTTTTTCTAAAAATTTAAAAGAAAAAGCTTAATCACTTAAAAAAAAAAATATCTTGCACACGGGACGATTTAAATTTAAAAAAAGGGATAAAAAAAAACTGAAAAAAAAAAAGTAAAAGTAAAAGGAAAAAACATGATTAATCAACTTTGGTGTTTATACCCAGATTTTTACGATGCAGCCCCTTTTTACATGACAAAAACATGATACCAATTTAACATTGTACTTTGTACGAGCACGAGTAGAATGACAACCATTTTACCTTTGTTTTACCGGGAGCACAAGGGAGTGCGACCAGCCAAATGCCCCACCAGCCGTACCAATGCTTTCGTAAATCATCAGCTGAAGGCCCTGCACATTTCGACCACCCCCTACGGGAAAGAAACTCGAAAGTGGCAGATGACATTCATTTTTTACGTAAAAAGGGGTTAGGGAAACAATAAAATAAAAAAACAGAATGATCATAATGTTTGATAAGTAAAATAATGGTGATGATAAAAGGGGGGACAAACTGTAAATGCTAATTATATAATAAAAAATCTCCATCCAAAAATAATGTTATAAAGGTTTTACGCCGAAAATTCATTGCATAAAAGCCCCCAAACGAATTTAGAACCTAAATGGATATACTCAAATATCTGTGTTTTTTGAATGCCAAATCTAAAGGGTTTTATTCCTAAAAGAGCCGAATATGCATATCTGGCACAAACAAAAAACAATAACGGGAATGAAGCGGTCCCCGTCAACCAGTTTTAACCAGTATTCCCCCCCTAAAAGCAATATGAACTAAGTATATTCATACCCAAACTGCTAAAAAAGATATTCAAATTGAGCATTTCGTTGCTATTGTTCCCAGCTTTTCCTAGATCCCTGGCACGTCTACTTACATCCGTCCCAAAGATGTTTGTTGCCAAGAAGGAAATAAAAACATATAAAGAAAGGACCCAGCCTCTGCGACCACGAAATCTAAAATTGTCTAAGATGCCAGCACTGGAGTCTCTAAAAAAGAAAACTGAAATAGAATGCAGAGGTATAAGTTTGCAACCACCATCCACTGAGCCCTCTAAATTGTACAAATAACTAACGAACGGCATTTTTGATCGACTTAGCAATCGATCCCCCGGGGAAAGAACAACATAGGAGAAAAGGACGGACCACAAGGAGAAACCGGCATCAGGGATAAAGCCTCGGGATAGCGCGAACACCAAGGAGGGGCCTGAGGAAAATTTTCTGTCTATGTTTACCTCTTTAACGATACTTTACTAAATTTAAACCATGGACACTCCCCTATTACCCCTTTTTACTTGTTTTTTAAAATCAGAAAGTAATTAAAAAAACCCTTCTCTAACAATTTACCAGCAACAGCAAGTTCTCAATAAAAACGCAGCTCTTTTTGGCCATGAAGCCGAGCATGAGAAGACGACGAACCCGCCAGGATGGAGGTGCTGCTGTTCGGGGAGGGGGGACAATGAGCGCGTCCCTCGTGCACCGTTTTTGAATTTTTTTGTAGGAACCAAACAGATGGCCCCCCATGGGGGCCCCAAAGGGAAATAAAAAATCTTATGGCCGCTGCCGCCCCACCGGTTTCGGGTTTTGCAAATGGAAGAAACCACGAATATAGGGGAAATAGAGGTATTCAAGTAGATTTCTTTTATGAAAAAGCCACAGATAACGCATACGTTTTTTTCATATAAATATTCAACACTATAGCTATTTAGTTCCCTTTATCTCTTTAAGTCTGTTAAACTGGGATAGAGTAAAAGTAGATTCCATCCGTGGCTCCCGGGGAAGTGTGCCCCCACGTATCAGCAAATGAACACATGACAAAGGGGAAGATCACTGTAACCACACGCCCGACAGGGTGACAGCAAGTCAGCATAACGATCTTCATATCCATATGTCACTAACGATCTTCACGGAAAATATCGCCATATGTTTTGGCTGAGTGGACTTAAATAAAACTTTTTCCCAAAATTTCCCCGGGTCTGACGTTGGAAATGTTAGCAAAGTAGCTTCTAAAAAAACGTATTTTTTAAAAACTCGAAATAGCTTCGTTCCCCCTTGAGATCCACTTACTTTCCCCAAAAATCTTAACCCCCTTTGAAGACGCAGAAAAAGGGGAAGACGAAGCCCCGAAGGTCCCCAGGACAACCCCCATTTCGATCGGCTGAGGTCGTCGTCCCGGGACAGACCCGCAGTTCTTTTGGCGGGGGGGAAGAACAAGGGTGGGGGAGAAAACCACGGCGAAGAAGAACAACGGGATGGGGGAGAGAGCTGTGGTTGAGAGGAGAACCGGCGGTTGGAGAGAGAAAAAGGGGTGAATGAGAGAAACCGGCTTTTGGGGAAAAAAACCACCCAAGGTGATAGTATTTCGATTTATATATATAAAACATATACACCCTACATATATGATTAATATCCATATACATACAAAAGAAAATTTTACTGAAAGAATTCATCAGCTGAAGACACACCGTCTTTCACATCCCTTTCCCTATATAAAAAAAACATTCATGTTTAAAAAATCGGAAAATTTTTAAAACCAATAAATTTAAACTTTAAAAATTTTTGATATATACTTTTCGATAGATTGTGCACACAAATTAACTATACATACACAAAATCATAGTTAAATTATATAATATAATATAATATTAATATTATATATATATATAGATAGATAGTAATAATAGAAGATAGATAGAAGATAGATAAAAGATTACTGTGTGTGTGTGTTTTACCACACACACACACACACACCCCAACAACACACCACACACCACAACACACACACACCACACACACACCCCAACACACAAGCACACCACACAACACCACACACACACACACACATACACACACACACACCACACACACACAATATTATATATTTTAAATATTTTTTTTAAATATATATATATTATATTTTTATTTTTAAATATTTGTATTTTTAATAATTTTAAATATAAAAAAAATAGTTTAAAATTATAAATTTTATAATATATAAAAAACATATTATATAAATATATAATTATATATTTATATTTATTATTATATTATATATATATAATAATATATATTATAATTATATATAATATATATATATAAAATTTAATATAATTATAATATATATAATATATATATAATATTATATATATGTTATGTTAATTTATCAAAAAATTTTTAATATTATTTATTATATATATATTTTTTTTTTTTTTTTTTTTTTTTTTTTTTTTTTTTTTATATGTGTTGTAGTATATTATAAAATTTAATATTATAATATATATATTTATATATATATATATTATAATGTATATGAATTTTTTAAAAAACATATTTAATATTTTTCTATATGATGTATATGAATTTAATACAAATAATAATAAAAAATATATAATTATATATATATTTTAAAATTATATAGTAATTGTATTAATATATTATATATATGTATATTTAATTATATATATATAAATATTTTTAATAGCATAATATGAAAATAAAAATTTAATTATATTATATATATCATATATATATATAACTGTGTTTTATTTTTATAAATATATATAATGGTGTTTATGTTATATATTTATTATGTGTGTGTGTATATATGATATATAAAATTTATATATATATTATATAATATATATATATATATATTTTATATATATATTTTACACAACACACACACCAATACAGGGTGTGTAATGTGTGTGTGTTCATATTCATGTTTGTGTGTTTTTGAAAGTGTATTTTAAATATGTTTATGGGTTGTGTGTGGGTGGTTTTAAATTTAATAAAAGGATAAGCCCGATATACGAAGTTTAGCCTCGCCGGGCATGAGGGGAGCCCGGCCTGTTTCGACTTGCCACTCGCTCACGGTTTTTAGCTGGGCTGCCCGGGCTGAACCTAGTCTTCCCGCCGGGGTGCCCAGCCGCAGCAGTAACCCCCAGGCGACTTGAACTTCTCCGCTGGGGCGGGGCGCAAACCCGCCGCCCCCCGGATAGAGGCGACCGTTCCCATGAACTAGCCCGGGGGTGTAAAATTTAATGAATAGATTTTTAAAACAAAATTCAGTAAATGTCACACATACGGCCGTGCAGTTGGGCAAATTTCCAGCTGTTCCCGCACGAGGCCACGGAAGGTCCCATTTGAAGGAGGGGGGCGGGGAAACAGCAGGGGATACGAGACAAAACGACGCAGTATTTAGGTCACCAAGTGATAGCGAGGGATGCCAGACCAAGACCTGTATCAAGGGCCGAATAAAATTTCAAGAATAAAGGGCAAATCTCCCGTAACTTTTTACCTGATGTCTCCTTGCAGTATATCACTATTCACTCACGCGCGCACACACACAAAACATCAGCCACACACACACACACACAACACACACCACACACAAAACCAACACACCACCACCACAACAACACCACACACACACACAACACACACTTTTTGTGTGTATTTGTGGTATAAAAAACTTATGTATAAAAAATGTTTGACAAAGAATATATAAATGGGGCAGTTTGAAAAAGGGTTTTCAAATGTATAGAAAAGAAGAAAGATAGGGTAACTATAAGAGTGGTTGGGTGTTGTCCCATTGTCTCAGGCTTTTTTTCTAAATATGTTCAGTGCCGGGTAAATAGAATGGTGACTCGAAAAAAAAAAAAAAAAAAAAAAAAAAAAACACCGGGGGGAAAGGGGCAATGGCAAACCACCGCTCAAAATTTCCCAAGAAAATCTGGAAAATCCATGATCGCCAACTTGGTGGGACGGGGCACATAAAAATAAAAATAAACTAAAAATAATAATAATAATAATAATAATAATAATAAAATACTAATAAAAAAAATAAAAATAAAAATTTAAAAATGAAAATAATAAAAAATAATAAAAAATAAAAAAAGAAAATAATAATAAAAAAATAAAATAATATAATAATAATTTTTAAAAATTTTAAAAAGGGGTGGTTATGAAGTGGGAAGAGTGGTCTCTGATTGCTGAAAAAGAGGTTAACTCAGCGGTAGGCCATCATGAATTTCCCTTTATTTTCGACAATGCGGGTTGTAGAAACGTTGGGGTGTACCACGTACCAGCCTGCCCTAGGAAAAGTAAAAAGGTAAACCACTTTAGAACAAAAATTCATAGTTGCATTTTCTTTGCTGTAAAAAATTCCCAAAAAATTTGCTATTGTGAAAAACAAACCGGAAAGTGTTTTTAGGATGATTGCTCAAAGATTTTTATTAACTTGGAAATTGCGTTTGTGTAGAACTTCGGGAAAAAGGGAAATTTAATCTTTACTTTATAAAAAAGGGGGGAGGGGTATTCATTCGAAGCAGAATATTCTCTTAAAACTTGGCTTTTGTGGAAAACGGCCCCAAGTAGAAACAAATTTTGTGATCCATAATAAATGTTTTCAGGCGTTCATTTTGTAAATAAGAGGTATGTGTCAGAGAGTGAAGTCCGAGGTAGTGAATATTGGTTTCCTGTAGGTTTTTTGACAGAGAAACGCCCTTTTTTGATAGGTAATGGAATGTCCGGAAAGATATTTTTTTTTTTCCTTTTTTTCTTTTTTTTTTTTTTAAACTTCGCTGGTATTTTTAATGTTAGGGTCGTGAATTTAGAATGAAAAAAAAGAACTGATCGGAGGGCCACTAAAAGCAAAAAGTGTCAACCATAATCAACTATAAAAAATTGGTTTTGGTTTGGGAAAGGGGAGCATTGAGCCAAGGTTATTCGTCATAAAAAGAGGAAAATATTAGCATAACAAGGGCCAAGGGTGATCCCATTCTACACCGTCACTTGGGTGTAAAGGCAAACATTAAAGAAAAAACTGAATGGGGGAGCATGGGGATAAAAACTTTCTAAAAGGTTGCTTTGTTTAAACCAACCGATTTTATCAAAGAGGAAGTTTTGTCAATATTATGCTGTGGTTTTCCTTTAGAGGGGCTTTTTGTGAAAAATGATTCTGTGTCAAAGACCATTGTAACGGTGGTAGTGGTTTTAGTGAGCAAAGAATTTAACAGTATAGTGATTGGGGTAAGAGAGGAGATTATTGTACTAAACATTTGGCAAAATACCAACAGCAAAATAATGGAGCGAAGAGGACATTGGTTTATGGCCATATAGGAAAAAGGTTTTAAAGCGAAGTTGAAAGGTTGTGAATTCCCCAAAAAGGTGTAGCAACCTATTTAGTTTATATTCCCCGTTTTAAAAGATGGTAGAAGTGTAGAGTTAATTAGTTTTTAAATTTAGGTTACCATCAAGTAGGATTGCAGTTTATTTTAGTAGTCGCTCTGTTAAGAATAATGACTCTGAAACCTTTATTGGTTGGTAAGGATACTTTAGTCATCTTTAAAAGGGTTTCACAAAAACAGGGAATGAATTGCTCATGGTTGTCCCTTGATATAATGTTGAATTTCTTAAATGGTTTTTAGCCATGCAGAGAGTTTTTGTGTATAAATTTTCTTTCTTTATAAACATCAGTTTTTTGGGTTGTCTGGCAAAGTTTCTCAAAACAAAGAAAAAAATGTGTTGGGTTTAATGGGTTCGAGGTATACGGCAATCCAGGGAAAGAAAAAAAAAAAAAATTAAAAAAAAATTTGTTTTTTCAATTTTTTGTTTTCAAATTTTTTTTTAGTAACTTTCTGTTGTGTCAATACAACATTGTCTATTTTTTTGCGATATTTTTGTCAATGATAGAAAAAAAATTTTGCATCAAAGTTAGATACAGGGATGTAAAAAGAGATTTTTTTTTTTTTTGATGGCATGAATCTTTTTTTTTAATTTTTTTTTTTCCCAGTTTTAAAGGTCGAAATGCCAATAAACTATCCTTTTGGCACTTCATTAGCTTCAAAAAGATGTTTTTCTATCAAATCTACAGGAAACCAAATTTTATGGCCCCGGACTTAACATTCTGAGATACATACCTCTCATTACAAAAATGAACGTCTTGAAAAAATTTAACCCACCTGAATATTTTTTTCTATGGGGGCCAATTTTTACACAGAAACTATGATTTTTTTTTTAAAAAGGGAAAAGAAAAAATTTCCTTTTTTAGAAGTTTTTTACACAAACCTGCAATTACCACAGTTAATAAAATTTTAAAAAATTTTAAAATTCATCCTGAAGTCAGTTCCCAATTAATTTTTTACAATAGCAATTTTTTTGGGGAATTTTTAAAGCAGAAGAAACATGGAACACTGGGGTTTTCTTCTAAAAGGGTTTACTTTTTTCTTTTCCTGCTGTCAGGCTAGGTACGTGGGTTCTATCTCACAATGGCTGCAACATCACATTTTCAAACATAAAAGGGAAATTTTAAGACTTTGGGCCCACCCTGAGTAATCCATCCTTCTCAGCAATCAGAGAGCATCTCACCTTCACCCCTTTAACACTAGATTTCAAAATCTTGACCTTTTATCCAACAGATTTGGGGTGATCATAGCCGAATCTCTGCACATTAGCATCAAACCTGAGCCCAAATTTTACAAATACCGCAACCACCCCATATACCAAGTAAAGCTTCTAATTGTTTGGATTCTTCTTCTTTTTTAAAGGTATTCATGTCTGACCGCTGTGGCACAGCCTGATACTTAATTTGTTTTCAGTTTTGATGCCCCTTGGAGTGGAAAGTGGGGAGGGTCCCCAGTGTTTAAAAAGGGTATTTACCCTAATTTTCCTCCTTCGTCAAAAAAGTTTGATATAGTCGTTTTTCTTTTTCAAGATTTTTTATACATAAAATTTTTTATCTCCTTTTAGACTGTGATAGATTGATTCTTCGAAACTCTTAAAATGAAGGTTTTTCCAAAAGATTGGGTTTTTCAATTCCTGAGGGGCACCCCTATAACCCAATACATAAGAAAAATATGGCAAAGAGTAAAATAACTTCTTTTGCTCTAAGAAATTGGAAAAAAATTTATATACTTAAATATATTCATATAAATATATTATATATATATATATATATAATATATAATATATCACTTCTTTATGTTAAGATAATACAAATACACAAAAAAAAACCCCCCCTTTTCTTGTAAAATAAACTGTGAAGGGATATTTTTCATGATTAACTTATCTAAATGTTCCCACTAAAGGGACCGAATCCTTCCTTTGAAAGCCGGGCAAACGGAGAAACGGGGAGGCCTGGAGGAACTAAACGCCCGACGGCCGCTCCAAAAAACAGGGGTCCCCCCATACCAGCGTCATAGGGAGGGGACCAGGAACGCCCCGTGTCGGGAAGGCAACAAAATATACAAAAGGCAATGTTCAGTTGTGATACGATTACTAAAGATGCACATTTTATTCATAGGATTTTTACCTAATGTTAATCCAGGTGATTTTTTTTACCCCCGCCCTTTTTTAAAAACACAATAAGGGAACCTCCCACATTGCTAAGCCCCCTGGCATAGCCCCTCACCGAAAAGGTAGTGCATTGGGACCAGTGTCCTCTCCCTTCCTCTCGCTTTCTAAGTCGGGGAGGCTGTCGCCGCTCGAAGCCCCTCTGGGCTCTGGACTTAAAGTACACCAACCCCTGGAAACCAAAAATTTTAAAAGGGGGTTTTAGAGGAACGAATATGTACTTTGCACTCCTTTTTAATTTTCCAGGACTGAAGACGATGGGGGCCTACTTTGGGGGTTGAACATTTCGATGGAGGGGCCCCCTTTTAAAGGGAAGTATATGTTTAGCATATTTTTTTTGGTTTCATGTTTTATCTAGACTGGGGGGTTTGATTTTTTTGTTAGAGAAGCGTATTCAAAAAAAGGGAAATTAATATATATATAATATATATATATATAATAATATATATTAATTATATATATTATAAGTGTGTGGTGGTGGTGAGTGTGTGTGTGTGTGTGGTGTGTGTGTGTGTGTGTGTGTGTGTGTTGGTGTACTTTATATCCATATGTGTATTCATTTTTAAACATAAAAATACATATAACTATATAATATTATATTATTATTAAAAATTATTAATATAATAATATATATATGAAAACATGGTTTTGAAAAAGAAGGGAAATTTTAAAAAAACTTCCCTTTTTCCCCTTCTGTGAAAAGAAAATATTAAGCTTCCCGTATCAAAACACAAAAACGAAGATTCTTAGATTTTTTTCTGCGTATTTTGCGATATAATTTTTATATACATACGGCCCCGTATTACTTTTTTCAGCGCTAATTAAAAAAGAAAATCAGAGGAAATATTTTTTTATAAAAGTAGACGCTGGATACGCACCAGTGTTGCTGCGGATCACCGGGGAAGTGAACGGAAATTATGCTGGCCACTTTTTGTAGTCTGTCTCCCCCGGGAAAGTGGCAAGGACGAGTGTCTACTGGTGAGGAAAAATACCAAGATGACGCTGATTATTTTCAAGGTTTTAGAGCGAGTGCTTTTCGTGGAGGGCTTTTGGATAGTGTTAGCGATGCATAAATAAAAAAAAATACATCTATGTTTCTAATGTGATTTATATATATTCGTACACCATCCGCACTCACTACACCAAAATAACAAACCCCAACACACAACACACACACCCAAACACACACACACACACACACAACACACACACACACACCACACATAATATATATATATAATATATATATCTATATATATTTGGGTGTGTGTGTGGTGGGGGTTGTGTGTGTGTGGGTGTGTGTGTGTGGTGTGCATATATATATATATATATATAATAAATATATATATATATATATATATATATATATAAAATGTCATAAATTATATATATACACTGCACACAACAACACAACACACCCCACACACACACACACAAACACACACAACAAAACACACAACACACACCCACAAAACAACACACACACACACACCCCCGCGCGCGCGCGCGACAACAAACATATATATATATATATATATATATATATATATTATTTATATTATTTATATACATTACATAATATACATAATATATGTGTGTGTGTTTGAAATATATATATATATATATATAGTATCTCAATTTGTGTGTGTGGGTGTGTGTGTGTTGTGTGTGTGTGTGTGTGTGTGTGTGTTGTGGTGTACGTATGCGGGTATAAACGGGACATAAGTACGAGGGGGTGGGCTGTCCCTTTGTGCATGTCTTTTTTCTATTTATGGAAATGATAACAAAAATAAAAATAGCAATCCTCACCCAAAAACTGTGGATTTAAGAACAGGGGGCCTTAACTGTTATCACAAAAATGGATATCGAGCTAAAGATAGGGAAAGGTTAAAACCATCGTATACATGCAATGCTATTTTTCGATTTATAAGGTTTTAAACCTAAGTTAACAGTAGAAAAAAGTGGGAGCAAAAAATGAAGAACAGGATAGTTAAATAGTTAGGTCTAAAACTACGAAAGAGGAAGCATCAATGGTGGTCTAGAGATGAGAAAAATTGTGTGTGTGTGTGTGTGTTTTTTTGTGTGTGTGTGTGTGTGTGTGTGGTGTGTGTGGGGTGTGGGTGTGTTTTGTGTGTGTGTTGTGTGTTTTGTGTGTATTCATATGTCTGTGTATGTGTTGTTTTATTATATAATATATATATATATAAAATATATATATATATATATAATATACATTTGGGCCCCCGAGAATCATGATTTCCAATGGGGGTGGGGGTGACTGAACCACTGCTAGCACTCGCTTAAGGGTTTTTTCGTAGGGTCAAACTGTTAATTAATACACTGTTATAGGAATGCGTGGATCAATACATAAGCCACTAAATAACAACATATATTAGATTACAAAGGGAAAGAACTTCCTAAATATTTTAGTCAACGCATTGAGCTGATTCCAGTATCCCATGGGCTCTGGGTGGCACGCAGGTTTCCCCCCGAACTGCCCCACCCTTTAAACATACATATGTACAAACGTCAAAAAACATTCTACTTCATTTTTATCATTTGTTTGGGGTTTAGATCCCACTATCTCCCCGCACGATCACATGAAGAAAACCCCCATCACTTTCCCAGGGGAGACCCCTCACGCAAAAAAGTTTTGACAGGTCACTCTTTTGGGTGATACGGACCCTGTTTTGACCCCCCCGGTCCAAAGTCAGGCCTCCTCGAAGGTTGTGACACAGAAATGAATTTTATACAAAACAGCCTCTCCCCATGCCTGTTACAAAAAAAGTGTATACAGAATATATATACACCATGATTGAAGTATGTAATAACCCGTGGCACATTATATATATATATATATATATATTAATATATATATATATATATATATATATTAAAATTATAATGTTACTATATACACATATACATATATATGTGTGTAGTGTGTGTATATAAGACAATCATCTTACCTACATATAAAATATATTTAAATTTTATATATATATATATATATTTTATATATATATATATATATAATATAATATAAAGGCCCCGGTGGCCGAGTGGTTAGAGATCGGACTCAAAACTGTCAGACGGCAATTGAGTTTGAGGGGTTTGAGTCACGTCCGGCGCTTTTTTTTTGGGCAAGGAAACTTCACCTCGATTGCCTACCTGAAAACGACATATCGCCCTGAGCGAGGTTGAGGGGAAGTCACCCCCGTGGGATAAACCGCGGTTTATTTGGAAGGGGATCCAATGGCCGGGGGGCACTGCCATATAAACCCCCAAAAGAATTGAGAGAGGCCTATGTCTGCAGTGGAATGAATGGTGATGAAAAAAAAAAAAAAAAAAAAAAAAAAAAAAAAAAAAAAAAAAAAAAAAAAATTTTAAAATATATATATATTTATAATAATATATTGTATATAATATATATATTATATTGTATATAATATATATACAATATAATAAATTTTTATGTGTGTGTGCGGTTGGTGTGTGTGTGTGTTGTGTGTGTATGTGTATCCCGAAGAATAGAAAAAAACATCTTCCGTGTTTAACAATGGAAAAAAAAACCCACAATACCCTCCATCCTCAGGTTTGAGGAGGAATCTAGGTGGATTTGAAACTGTAGTTTATTTTCAATAAAACTAGCTTTGTATGGGGTTTTTCTCCAGGATTATTTATATATATATATATATATATATATATATAAAATATATATATATATATATATATATATATAAAGAGAAAATAGAAAAATTGTAAGTTGCTTCATGCGTCATGAAGAACATAATGTTTCTAAAAAATACCCAGCGATTGATTATTTTAGTAATTCTGTAATCAAAAATTTTTTTAGCAAAACAACAGAAGTGAGATAGAATTGATGTCATATCTAAAAGCTAGATAATAATATTAATTATTAATATATATAATATAATTTTATAAAATATATATATATATTATATATGTTTTTGTTGTATAGATGATGGGTAGTATTGATGATACATATGCAGAGTTAAAACATGCATAATATGGATGGGTTGATCTCTTTACCCCCAGTGATGTATATGTCCCCGATAAAGGTCAAAGCGCTAGTAGCAAGAGACCTGGGGCCTTGCAAAATCCCCGAAAACGGGGGTATGTGTGTTGTGTGTGTGTGTGGTATGTGTGTGTGTGGGGTGTGTGTGTGTGTGTTTGTGGTTCTGTGTGTATTTATATAGCAAAGTATATACCATACTATCTATCTACATACAAACACTATATATTATTTATATATATATATATATATATATATATAATATATATATAATATATATATATTAAAAATCTGGTGTGTTGGTTTTGGGGTGTATAAAAACGGGCCCCGTCTCTTTTGAATAGAGACTGGGGCTCCGACCCCGTGGTCCCGAGTTCAATTTTTAAAAAAATGCCTCTCCGACTGTTGGGTTTGGGGGTGATCTCAAGGCGCAAACGTATATCGCTTTTAGAAATCAAAAACCCGGTGTCTAGGGAATTAGCTGCCGTAGCAAAGTGGTTTAAATTTGGAAGGGCTCCAATCTGACCTCTAATAATAAACTAGGAGGGCCAGATCCCGCAGTGGAAAAAAAAGGGGTTGAACAAAATATAATATACATGCATACATATATAAAATATAATATTATATAAATATATAAAAATATATTATATATAAAATTATTATATATAAAATTTTTATTTAAACACACCCCCACACACCACACACAACACACACACACACACAAAAACATATATATATATATATATAATATATATATATATATAAATATAATATATATATATATATATGTATAATTAGTATTTAAAAGGGCTTTATGGCCTGTTTATCAACAAAAGACAAGATAATAAATGCTTAATTATCAGGTGTTGAAAGCGCGGCAGACACCGCGAGGCTACACTTCCCGTCGATTGGTGGTCTTAGGGGTGACAGCCATAAGTTAGACGGGGAAAGCGCCCTTACACAACCCTTTCCAACACGCACCCACGGATTTTCCTTATGTTCCTCAAACCCCAAATTCCCCGTCGCTGCCCCCCCGGCCTGTGCATCCATATCAAGGGTAGGCGGAAACGATGCTCCGTGCGAGTGCTTGCATTTGCATTTCACATATGCCTACGAAACATGTACATAATGATAGAGTTAAAAGACAGATAATCAGTATATGCATCCATTTAATGCAATAAGAAAAAAAAACAGTAAACAAACATAAAAGACACACACACAACACACACACATATAATGGGTATATATTTTTAAAATTAAATATATATATATATATATATAAAATTAATTTTAATATAATATATAATATATTATTAAAATATACATAATATATATTTTAATATATATATATATATATTATATATATATATATATATATATATTGTATATAATATATATATATAAAATATATAAAATATATATATGTGTGTGTTGTGTGGTGTGTGTGGTGTGTGTGGTGTTGTGTGTGTGTGTGTGATAAAATTAACACACCACACACACACACACACACCCACACACACCAACACCCACACCCCAAAACACACACACACCCCACACACACACCCCACACTATATATTATATTATATAGATAAATAGAAGATGATAGATAGATAGATAGAAGATAGATAGATAGATAGATAGAAGGTAATAGATAGATACATATAATTATAACGAATGATGATGATGATATAACAACAATAAAAGTAAAAAAAATTAAAAACTCATCAAAAAAGAAAGAAAAAACATCATGATCTGGGGGGAGTGCCTGCGTTTTT
>NW_023658922.1:5000-7500 GCF_015228065.2 Penaeus monodon
ATTTGCCCCGTTCCACATATCGGTAATAGAACACATCTATATCGTATTTTAATTATCTATTTTAATAAAGACGATATATGACATTCATTATCATGACGGTAAATATTACACAATGAAGTATATCTAAATGTGATGTTGAATCCCTACAGTTATTGTCACAGCTCGTTTTGGAAGGTGGGCGCCACTATTTGTATTTTTAAAAATAAAAGTAGTAACGAAAATGTTGAAGACGGCACACACACCGCAGGATAATTCACCAAAAAGAGGCTCGAAGCTTTTTCCAATTATTTCCAAAACGGGATAATCTTCAAAAGAGGAAAATGTGCATAAGGGCAATTAAGAAATCCTTTGCGGACGTGAATAGAAAATATTAGTAAAATATAAGAAAGGATTAAATACGTTTGACAACAATCACAGGGTCTTCTAAGATTTCTCTATCATGTTCGATGCAGAATTATCTTCAGATTTGTGTTAAAATTGCAGTGTAAGTTTGTACAGACCGAGTCCTTTGACACAACTGCCTGTCATAAAAAAAAGAAAGAAATCAGACTCATGAGATATCGCGGGTGCAGTAAGTTTGGAGGCCCATTCTGATTTATTGTCATTCATTAAATGGTCCGTTTTCACATATTTCCGTCGAATTTCTATTCGAAAATACAATGGGGTCACTCGGCTTCACAGCTGATGGAATAATAACAAACTATTTTGCCCAAATTTAGTTGAATGAGATAATGTGTAATAACTATTATCATTATAGAAGTGAGAATTTATGCAGTATAAAGTTTTACATATTACTGCAATCAATTTTCTTCATAGAGTCTATAATGATGTAAATGTTTATTTAATACCAGCATGAGATCTGGAAACGTGCAAACATTGACTTTTTTTTTTTTACAAATTTTCATGAATTTCGCCGTCTTGAAAAATATTATTTCTAATGTCTCAATCAAAGATTATTATTCTCACAGCATGACCCGTTTTCATTGATAACGCCTAAAATAATGTATCCCTGTGTGACGCGCAATTTCTCTATAATTCTAAATAACACTTTTTATAGTTTATGTGCCATGAAAATAACATAAGGCAATACATGTTTACGAACGGAATCGTATTTTTCCGTAACGTGACAACCATTAATAAGGTCAGATTGATTGACAATACGGGAGATTGTCCATTTAGAGTTGCCATTAATTTGGAAATGAAGGAGAATTGGACTTCGTTTTATGTGATTTTCTCTACTTTTATACTCATGTATTGACAGGGAAAAGAAAAGTGTCGTCATTACAACAAGAAACTTAGTGTTTGTCCGTTCCAAATTACAACCCCCAATAAATATAATTAATTAAGTAGAAATTCGCATCGGACATCGACCTGACGTCTGTATCATGAAAGGGTTTAATTCTTAAGTATTAAATCTAATTTACTACTTTTTCCTGCCCCTGACATTTCGTGGCTGGGTATTTAACCATTTAAAAATTTAAAATTTCCAGTGTTTATTCCTTTTCTTATCAAATTATATTTCACACACACCCACCACCCCAGCCCGACATACACATATATGGTTGTTTTTGTGTGTGTAGCCTCCGTGCAATGTTTCTGTGTTATTATTGTGCGCGAGTGTGTTTACATATATGAATGTATATTGTATATCACGGTATATTTGTGTGTGTGTGTGTTTGCGTGTGGTTTGCGTTGCGAGCTCGAATTCCAAACATTTTTTGGGGATAAAAAACCTCATATATCTATACATTTTTGGAACCTATTAAAATGTCTTTCTTTGGGCAGAACTTCAACTTCAATTCATCTACAAGCATGAATATAAACTTTTTTCTGGCGGCATATTGGGTACATTTTTACTCAGTATGTAAATTTTGTCAGTAATGAAAAGTTTTGCTGAACGACATGGTAAGTATTTTCAATGTGTGGGATTAATGTCATCAAAATCATTCTGTAACACTATGATGCAAAGCTATCAATGAAAATGTATAATTTGATTTTTGGCACATTAAAAGTAAATTCACTTTGAGTATTCGAAAGATGGAGAGCTTCAAGAACTATTTTTACCACTTTCCTTATGGAGAACAATGTGGATGTATAAGTAAAGAAATATAAATTAATCTGAGAAATATATTTGAAATTTCTACAGTTATGAAGGGAGAGAGTTTATATAAACGTATGAGTTCCAAAGTTTCATTCAGCTTTTTCCTATTCTTTTTTATCATAAAGCATGGCATTTTTTTTTTTCTTTGCATCTTTTAACTGTATAGCGCATTTGATAATCTCTTGTGAAACGCTCCTGTTTTGTCGTATTGTTCATCAAAGTATCAGTATTTGAGGTTTCAGGTGCTACAAGAAGGCACACACAGACGCACACACTACTCCCACACATACACACTATATACCATAACATACATAAACCCACAACACACATATACTTCCATATAACATATATATATCTATATATATATATATATATATATATATATATATATATATATAT
>NW_023658923.1:0-5000 GCF_015228065.2 Penaeus monodon
ATTTTTTTAAAATTTTTTTTAAAATTTTTTTTTAGGAAGGGATTTTTTTTTTTTTATTATGGGTAATAAAAAAAATTAAAAAATTTAAACCCCCCCATTTTTTATATATATTTTTAAAATTTTTTTTTTTTATCCAAAAGAAGGGCCCTCATTCCCCGGAGGCGAAGGAGTGCTGGTTAGGGGCGGCGATCGGGATCGCCCCCCAAAAAAGGGGGTCAAAAATTTTCCGGGAAAACAACGGGCCCCCCACGAGAATTAACACATAAAAAGGGGAAAAATGAGAACCGTCGATTACTAGCATTACTTGGGAACTCCTCTTTTTAAATAGATTTTGTAGGCTCGTGAGGTTGAAGAAGGCGAAGCCAGAAGATACTAAATGTGGACACGGCCATTGGAGGGGGAAAACCCAGGGTAAAGCGGGAAATTGGGGGGAGTTTTTACAAAAATTTTTTAGAAAAAAATATCGGGTTCAAAGTTAGCAAAAGGTGGTTTCGAAACAAAAAACAAAACTGGTAGAACTAAAGTTTGGAAGTCTTGCTCCAACCGCCCAAGGAAAGAAAAGACCCAATGGGGTTTTCAAGGCCCAAAAGAGAGAAAAAAATTTCCCAATTTGGGGTTTTAAAAAAAAAAAAAACCCCAGGAGCGTGTGGGTCCGCTGGCCGGGGAAAGGGGAAGGGGCAAATCTTTTGTTTTGCGAGGCCGTCATCAAATCATGAAAAATTTTTCGAAAAAGACAAGGCGGAAGTGGACTTGGAAGTCCCCCTTGGCTAAACGTCGTTTCATTTCAAAAGGGAATAGTAAAAATTGGGTTTTAATGTAAATTTTTGGCAGCGACCATTGGTCGGGCCCCCTTGTACATCCGGGGGAAAAAGGGAAACTCTGCCGGCCTCTGGCTCACTTGGACCAAGCCAGAATTTACCTTCATCCAAAACGGGTTTTTCACTTCTCGGCGGTTCATTTTGCCAAAAAACCTTTCCCCGCATAAAAAAAGGGCCCCCCTTGAAGTGTGGTGCGTCCCCCGTCCACGTTCTGGGAAAGGGTATGAAAAAAAAGGGGGCCATAAATACCCAAAAACGGGGAAAAAAAATGAAATCCCGACCGGTTTAAAAATGATGGAAGGTAGGGAAATTCAATCCCCTTTAAAATTCTGTCTCGGTCTAGCTAAAAACAGAAAAAAAGGAGACCGGCTAGGGAGAATCATTGTATGCATAAAGAAACCAGATGGAGAAGGAAATATAAGAATGAACAAAGAGAAAGGGGGGAATTTTTAAGGACTTCCTCAAAGCCCTGGAAAAGGGGAGCGTAATGGGGCGCCCCCAAAAAAAAAAAAAAAGGCCTTGGCATGGAAAAAAAAAACCCCCGGGGGGGGAAAAGCCCTTGTAATAGACGGGAAAGATTTGCGGGAAAAACTCCCCAATCTTTTTAACAAGCCCTCAGCGTCCCCGAAACCTGGAAAAAGAAACCCTTATTCAAAATGGGGCGGGACAAAAACTCCGCCTTTTCCCCTTTCAGTTATTCCTACCGTCATCCTCCTCCCCGTCTGGTTCTCGCCGGCGGCAGGCTTCTGCATGGATTCCCCCAAAAAATCCACACGCCCCCCAAAAAATAAAAAAAAACCCCAAATATGGGAAACCCCTGTTTGGATTTTCGTTTAAAAAGGGCTTTGCTGTCTCCGAGTCTGAAGCTACCAGGACGGGAGGAGGAATCTGTAATTATTGGAAAAAATTTCGAAGTAGGCGAAAACCATCAAGCTCCCGGGAACGAAAAATCCCAAATTAAAAAGATTTTAGACAGGGCGTACCTCTCACCAAAGGGGTTTACAGCTACTTGGGAAAATTTTAAAAAAGCGAATGGAAAGGAAAGGGTTCAAATAGGAGACGAATCCCAAAACAATCAAGATTTCGGGAAAAATTTTTTCCTTGGGTGTCGCAAATAAAAAAGCAGCAACTAAAAACGATTTGAAAGAGAAAGTTTTTAAAATGGGGCTTAGACAACAGGAAAAAGACAAGATAATGTTAAACCGTAGGTTCCCGCGTACTGATAAGGCGAAGCATTAGGAGGGACATGCAATTCCCTAAGCCCCCGTGCAGACAAAACACAGCAAAGAAAAAAGCAACTCATTTAGGCGAGCGCCTTTCGTCAGAACAGTACTACTAAGAGGCCTTGCCATTTTTTTAAAAAGAAAAACTTAACAAATTGTCCTACAATTTAAAGACATTGGATCAAAAACGGGACTAAAACCAAAATTCCCCTGAAACTAAAACCCCCGGGGAAGGATGGAAGACTGTGTGGGAAACTAAAAAGGGGATGAGGGCGAGGAGACAGGAAACAGACAACGGGAAAATTACTTGGACCCCCAAAAAAAAAAAAAAAGGCAAGATACGCCAATCTGGGGAGACGGACAACAGATGGAAAAAAAAGTAACAGACGGGGAAAGGAAAAAAGACCAAGACCAGACCAGTAAAAAAGAGGGGGTGACAAATAACAATTTGGGGGCCGAGACTGGAAAAAAAAACCCCCAAAACAGACAAATTTTAAAAGACGGGGAGGCCACGCCTCAGGGGGCGCTCAGGCTGAGATGAGAAGTTTTGGATTTCATAAGGGGGAAAAAATATAGAATAGGGATAGGGGGAGTTAATAAAAAATATATATAATAATTTTAATAATAAAAAAAAATAATTTAACACATACACACACACAAAAAAACACACACACACACACACACACCAAAAAATAAAATAAATTATATATAAATAATTTTTATATATATATTTTATGATAATCTATATATAATATATTTAAAATTTTTATTATATTATAAATAATATTTTATATATATATATATAATATTTTCCTACACAAAACACACCACACGCAATATATATAATTATATATATATATATATTTATTATATATATTATATATATAATTTTATTATAATATATATAATATATTAAAATATATATAAATGGTTGGTTTTTTTTTTAGGATATTATATAAATAAAAATTTTAAAATATATATATTTAATTATATTTTTTGTTTTTTTTTTTTTTTATTTTAAATTTTTATATTTTATTATTATTAAATGATATATATTTTTTTTTTTTTGGGTGGGGTGTGTGTGTTTGTGTGGTATTTTAAAATAATTTTATTTTTTTATATTATTATATTATATATTTTATATTATATAAAAACGGGGGGGGGTTTTTTATTAATTTAAAATATATATATATAAAATTATAATATTAAATCAATAAATATTTCCTAAAAAACAAAAAAGATATATTTATTATTTTATATAATATAAAAATAATTTTTAATTTTATAATAAAATAATACAAAAATATAAATAATAAATTAAAATATTTTATTATATATTATATTAAATAAAAAAAAAAAACAAATTATTATAATATAAAATATAATATTATATATATATATAGTATATTATAAAATTATCACCCCACAACAAACACCACACAAAAAAAAAAAAATTTTTTTTTAAAAAAAAAAAAACACACACACCCAAACACACACACAAAAACCCACACCCACAACACACCAAAACACCACACACACCCACCACACACCACCCCCACACACAACACACACCAAAACCCACAACAAAACACCACAACACAACCCCCCAAAAAAATTATATATAAATATATATATATAATATTTCATACACCCCCACACATAACAACAAACACAACCCCCACAAACATTAAATTTTATATATATATATATATAATAATTTTAAAATATACAACCACACAACACCACACCACACACACACACAACCACCACACACACCACACAATTATATTTATATATGTGGGTGTGGTGGTGTGTGGTGTGTGGTGTGTGTTTTTGGTGTGTGTGTGTGTGGGGTTTGTGTTGTGGCGTGTGGGTGTGTGTGTGTGTGTGTGTGTTGTGTGGTGTTACTATATACACACACATTCACAACCATCTATTTATATATTTTATATAATTTAATTTATATTTATATATTTATATTACATATATTATAATAATTATTATATTATAATTATATATATAATATTATATATATATATATATAATATGTGTGTGTGTGTGGTGTGGGTGTGTGTGTGGTGTGTTTTGTGTGTGGTGGTGTGTGTTGTGCGTGTGTCTGTGTGTGTGTCTGTGTGTGTATTCATATATACAATACACACACACAACACCACACACACACAATATGTAATATATACATAATATATATATATTAATATTAATAAAATATATATAATATATTATATTACCCATACAGATACACTACTACCACGCACAACAACACAAACCCCAAAACACACCACACACCCCCCACACACACACACCCCAACACACACACACCACAAAAACGCACACACGCCCGGGCATTACACACACAACCACACACACACCACACACACACCAAAATAATATATATATATTATATAATATTATAAATATTTATATATATAATTAAGGGATAATATATATGTATATACACATATATGTATATATTACAAACTATATGCAATATATATGTATATATATATATATATATATATATATTTGTGTGTTGTTGGTTGGTGTGTGTGTGTTGTGTGTGTGGTGTGTGTTGTGTGTGTGTGTGGGGTATGTGTGTGTGTGTGTGGTAGTGTGTGTACAACACCACATACACACACACACACACCACAACACACACACCCACACCCCCACACACAACACACACACCACACACAATATTATATATTATAAAAAAAAATATATTTAAATTTTATAATTTTATATTTTTTATATATGTATAGAAAGTATTATTGTTTTTTTATTACACACACACCAAACACAAACAAACCCCACAACCCCCACACACACCCCACACACACACACACACACACACACAAACACACACACAAACTAACACACACAAAAAACCACACCCCCAAAACACAACCCCAAAAACACAACACAAACACACACACCACATATA
>NW_023658923.1:10000-17500 GCF_015228065.2 Penaeus monodon
TCACGTTTTTACGCACGATCTCTCTTCATCCACAAAAAGTGTTTTTTCTTTTTCTCATTCCCTTATTCGTTTTTTTCTCCCTGACTATTTATACAGGTTCTTTTGGTTCTTAAATTTATCCTGGCTACAACTGTTCTTTGGAAAAGTCTTTTGCGCTTCTTATTCATCCACCTTTCTTATTTCGTGCCCCCCTTTCTTCGACATCTTAGTAGTGGTGGGAGTAATTGAATTTATCATTAATTGATTACAGTTTCCAGTAATCGATTACCTAAATTATTCCAACTCAGGGTTTTGCTGATAACCGTTTCAATATAAGTCAGTCCCAACACAGCTCACCATGACACTTTGCGTTTACTCTACAAGGTGGTGCAAGATACTTCTTGTACGAAATGCTTGGTTATGAAGTAATTATTCTTTTTTATTGAATATTTCCATGACATATTTACTCGTCCGTTGTCGCCCGGGTGTTTGGGTTGTGGTGGGGAGGGAGGGAGAAGGGAAGGGGCCCACCTGAAAAAGTTTCAAAACAAATAATGCACACTCACTCGCACGCAGACAGACAGTAGACAACAGCAGACAGACAGACAGAGAGAAAGAGAGAGAGAGAGAGAGAGAGAGAGGAGAGAGAGAGAGGAGAGAAGAGAAGAGAGAGAGAAAACAGAGGTGGTGAAGAGAGAGAGAGGAGAGAAGAGAGAGAGAGATACGAGAGAGAACGAAGAGAGAGAGAGAGAGAGAGAGAGAGAGAGATTTGCTTTGATTTGATTTTATAACATTATTTACAAACATGTAATTCTCTGCAAAAGCCCGGTAAGAATCAAACATCATTTAAAATGGTTGTTTTAGTAGAGGGGTATCGGTCAAACATTCTATACATGCCTTAAGGGCTGTTCATTTATCAATGTATTAAAATTACCTTTTGGCTAGTAAAAATATTCAGGGAAGGTTTCTAATCACGATTGCCATCAATCACTTTCAAAGGAATTTAGTTTTATAGAAATGCCCAATCCCTCCCTAAGGGATTAGCAATTTTGGTCTTTCAAGTATTGATTCCGTAATTTTTGCATAACGAGCACTGACTTTTGAAGGCAACCACTCAAAACCCTTTTCAGAGTGAAGGTACTGTGAGAGAATACTTCTTTCTGTAAACTGTTTATGTTTCCAGGTATACCTGCAAAAGATTACTTGAGACATTGAATTACTTGACCATTTCAAGGCCACGCAGGGTATGTGTTGTTATCGAGGAAAGAACGTTGAACATCCTCTCCTTTCCATTTGCATCGATCATCATCTGCTCCAAACCCGCCCAAGTACTTTGTAACAGATCCTTTATTTCTCCTTTGGGCTCTGTTTGTCTTGCTGCATGAGGGCTGAGCTGCAAAGGGGGGCTGCAACTGATGCTAAAGCTGTTGCAGCATATGGTTTCTAGGTTGCTATTAATCACTATTAAATATCATTGCTGGTGGAAAACCTTGTCTACACTTCATTTCAAAGGCAAGCCAGTGTCTGTAAAATTAAAATAATCAACAAGTGTTATTGTGATAGTACTATTTGATCGATAGACCAGTTTTTTATGGCACAGAGTAAGTAATGGTAAGATTTTGCGGGCTTAGGCGCATTGCGCAGTTTGCAGGGTGATATGAAGCGGTTCTGCTCCAAAACTACACCTTTACATATTGTTAGTGATATACTATGGTGCCTGTCAATGTAACTGCTTTCCGAGACAGTCATGATAGACTTATAGGGTTTTTCTATTCTGATGCCGTAATACCTCGTAATGCCGATAGTACTTCCGTTTTTCAGTCTTTGATGAGAGATGCGGTAACTGTAAGGGTGTTCAGGAAAATGCTAATCTGGTAACTGACAACCCTGCATAGTTTCCTATATGAAGTATACCCTTCTGAAGTTAGAAATTCGGAATGAAATTTCTAGTTACCATGTCTTTGATTAAAAGCGTGGCCAGGGAGAGCTTTGGCTGTCAGTAAGAAAGCCGGTTGCCCGTGCTGCTCCTACCTTTGTTAATGGCATATTTAGCTACTGATTTTGGCATCAGTTGTGCTTTTCCATTGGTTATACAACACTTTCTTCAAGATTTTAAAAAAAACCCCCCCGGATGGGGTACACAATTGCGGGGGCTCATGGGGGGGATATAAAAACCATCATAATTTCAAGTTGGGCTTTTTTTTCCCAAAGGGGGGATTTGGGCCCTATTAGTTTATAAAATAAGCATTGTAGATTTATCCCAAAGGAGCAGTAGTACTGTTTCGGAATTTTAATATCTTCGTTTTTTCCATACACTGGATTTTATGATAGTGGACAGTTTTAGTTTTCCTTCAAAGTTGGACTGTATGAGTTGGGTATCGGGGCCCGGGGCTGTTTAAATTCTGTAATTTTCTCGTTTGATGGAAATTGGAGATTCTTTGGCGGGGTAGAAGCTGCAGAGTCTGATCCCTTGGGGATCCAGTATAATTCTCATGGCTTGTTTTGTAAAACTTCAAGGGGTTTGAGGGGACTCGGTGGCACATACTAAGAATGGGCTTATGGCAGAATAGTCTATCATGGACCTAACAGGGGGATAACATCAATCTTTTGGATTCTCAGGGAAACATCTATATATTTTACTTATTTTATTGCATTGGTCTTAAAAACCCCCAAAGGCCGTTCCCTTTATGTTTGAACAATATCCTTTGTAAAGTGCAGTTTTAGGGACATGAGGTGGAGAGAGTCACCATAACACCAAGATATTTATTGGTGTCCGTTCTGCAAAAGTTTTCTAACTAAAACCCTTTCACTGCGGTGAACACTTTTGCTCGTCTCAAAGATAATCCTTAATCCATAGCAGAAGCTTGCCCTTAAATCCAAAAAAGATTAGTTCGGGGAGGATTGCATGGGGGAGGGCGTCGAATCCCCCTTAAAAATTTTTAGAAGTAAGAAAAACTGCATTACTTCTATTTGGGCACTGGTTGGCACTTTTTGTGTTCCTCTCCCTTTTTGAAAGCAAAGGAGATGGAGAAACAAGTAAGGAGGTTTCTTTCACTTTTTTTAACGAGGACGTCAGAGAAATTAGTCTTATTACGGGGCCGTTCGGTTTTGGGATGGAAATGATGGTTTTTTTTACAAGGGGAGGCAAGACGCCTGCTGTGTGGGTTTTGGGTTTGAAGAGATCAAAAAGAAGTTTTTTTTCCTTTACCATCCCTTTGAAAAAGTCGGAGATTACGTTTCCAAAATCCCCACGCAGTGGATTTCTAGTCTAATGGCTGAAAGGGGCTTTTTCCCTTGTAAAGGTGCTCATCTCATCTAAGAGGTGGCCCCTGATATCTTTCATTTTTAGGGCTTGTTTAAAAGGAATGCCTTTTAGGGATAATGAGAAGAGTCAGAGAAGGTCCTCTACACCATTTTGGGGGGAGATGAACTACCCTTTCTGGTGGGGGTGGGGGTTATACTGCATGTGTTCCTTTAATCTTCCGATTTCCCTTTCCATACCGTACTATAGGTTAATGGGTCCTTTGATTCTCCCCAGGCATAAAACTTTACTTCCGTTTTCAAGTTTATTTTATTGATCTTTCTATAAAAAAAACAAAGATCCCTACAAAGTACTTTTTTTTTTCCAAGTGCGAAAGCTGACTTACTGTAGACGTCTGGCCCTTTTAAGAAGTTTATCCGGTTTTGTTTATTTTCTGGCAGTCTACCTGGAGGAGGGCTTTTTTAAATTGTAGTTTAAAAAAGATTTTTCCACTTTTTGACAGAGATTTCACTAAAGTGATTCAGGCTGGTAGGAGTAAAGTCCATATCCGGCATTTTCAATAATTATCATGATATTTATAGAAAAATGGGAACTAAGGCGTGGCTGGGGGGGGTTTTTTTGAAAAGGAGGTGTTAATTTTTAAAGTCCCTATAAAAATTAAGAATGGGATGACTTTCCAGTGTTTTGGGAGTGTTGCTGATTGTATAAGCTATATAGTCCATTTTTTTCCCCCGATAAGGGGTTTTTTCTAAATGGGATAATAGGTGTTGTGGGCCTAGTATTTTTGAGATGTCATAAAAAGACCTTACTGTTTTTGCCAATGGACTTCCCCCGGAGCCTAGGAAGGATGGCGAGCAAAAAAATCTCCCCAAAAATAAAACATATCACTATGATAATGCAAAGGAAAAGATAGATAGAGAAAATAGAAAAAAATATATATATATATAATATTATATATATATAAAATATATATATATTATATAGAGAGAGGAGAGAGAGAAGAGAAGAGAGAGAGAGGGAGGGACAAACATTAGACTAAAAACCTTAGACTCCACTGCAAAATCTATTTCCAGGTGAAACTAATCGAAAAGTAATCAAAACTGATCGAAAAAAACTAAGGTGATTTCCGGGAATCCCCACGACCCCCTAGGGAAAAACCGCAAAAGTGGCCACGTCCCGAGGCCCTGGAGGGGTTTAAACACTTGAACGTGCCGCAGTTTGTTTTTCAGGAAAGTGGTTTTTTTTTAACCCTTGAATTTTTAAAGGGCCCCGCATGATTGGCATTTTTTACCATAATTTTTTTTATATAATTCATATATATATTATATATGTTAAAATATATATTTTTAAAATATAATTATATATATAAAATTTTTATATAATTATATATATTATATATTAATATATATATACATGTATTGTATTATATCCCTTTTTAATATATAATTATAAAATTAATATATATAATATATTATACATATATATATATACTCACACAAACACCCCACACACCCCAAAACACACACACCCCACACACCCACCACACACACACACACATATATAAAACCCCCAAAACACACACACACACACACCACACACACACCACACACCCACAATATATATAAAATTATATATATATATATATATTTATAAAATATTATTTTATAAAAACACACACACAGACCACAGACCACACAGAAAACACATACACACACACACACCCCCAAAACACACACACACACAACACACACACCACACCACACACACACAAAACGAACACAACACACACATATATATAAAATATATAAAAATTTTATATATATATATATATATAAAATATATTTGTGTGTGGGGGTTGGGTATATTTTATTATATACATCCCTATATAGACACACACACCCCAAAAACAAACCCACACACACAAGAAACCCCACACACACACAAAACCCCCCACACAAAAACACACCAAAAACACACACACACACACACATATATATATATATTTTATATAAAAAAATTTATATATAATAATATTATATTGGGTGTGTGTGTGTATATGAAATGTTAAAACTACCTATATAGACACACACACACACACACACCACACCAAAACACAACCCCACCACCCCCCACACACAAACACACCCCAACCACATATATATATAAAATTATATATAAAAATTATATTATATATTATATAAACACACAACACACATTATATATATATAATATATATATATTATATATATATATATATTTTAATTTTTATATATATTAAAATTTATGCTAGACCATATAGGGTTCTATATAACATATTATATTTTATTAATATATATATATTTTATTTTAATATATATATTTTATAATACATAATCATATATAATATATTATATATAATATATTATATACATTGTATAAATTTTAAAATTTTATATAATATTATTATATTATATATAATATTAATTTATGTTTTTTGGGGTTATATTATATATCTTATTAATTTTTATAATTATTTTTGTATATTATATTATTATTAATTATTTTATGATATTTTAAAATTTTTAAAATATATAATATTATTTTGGGTTATGTGGGTGTATAATATAAAATAATAATATATATATTATATAAAATAAAATATATCATACTTTCATATACATACACTTACAACACTACACACACACACACACACAAAAAAACACCACACACCCCACACACACCCACACACACACACACACACATACACACACACACACCCCCCCAAAACCACCCCCACACAACACATACATTATATTATATAATTATATATAATATAAAATATATATATAAAATATTATAATATACACAAAGACACAACACACACACACACACACAAAACCCCACACACACACACACAAAAACCACACACACACACACACACATATATATATATAAATATATAAAATTATATATATATTTTAATATTTTTAATATTTATTATTTTTTTTTTTAAATATATGTATATTAAAATTTTCCATATAAAAACATTTTGTATCCCAATTTTATTATATTTAAAATATATATATATAAAAATTATATATATTATATATTATAAAAATTATTATATAAAAATATATATATTATATATTATATTTTATATATATTATATATATTATATATATATTATATTTTTTTTACCAAAACACACACACAAACACACCCACACACATATATTATTATAAAACATATATTTTATATTATATATAAATAGTATTATATATATATTTTATATACATACAATAATATATATATATATTTTAATTTTAATATATATATATATTATTATAATATATATATTTTATATTTATATTTCTATTTTAAAATATATATATGTATTTTAAAAAATTTTATATATATAAAATAAAATATAAAATTATATATATATCTATAAATTTTATATTTGTGTTTTTTTTGGGGTGTGTTTTTGGTGTGTGTGTGTGGTGTGGGGTGTGGTGTGTGTGTATGAGTGTGTTTTGTGTTGTCTATATATATATAAAATTTATATATATATTTTATATATAATATATATATATATTTTTATTATATATTATATATATTTTTGGGGGTTGTGTGTGTGTGTGTTTTTGTTGTGTGTGTGGGTGTTTGTGTGTTGTGTGTGTGTGGGGTTTTTGTGTGTGTGTTTGTGTGTTTTGGTGTGTGTGTGTGTGTGTGTGTGTGTGTGTGTGTGTGTGTGTGTGTGTGTGTGTGCGTGTGGTGTGTGTGTGTGTGTGTGAAATGAGTGTGTATGTGAAAAAAAAATTTAATATATATATAATATATTTTAAATTACATATATAAAATATACATGTATATATATAATATATATATATATATATATGGGGTGTGTGTGGGGTGTTTGTGTGTTGTATGTTTTGGGGTGTGTGTGTGTGGGGTTTTGTGTGTGTGTTTGTGGGGTGTGTGTTTTGTGTAGGTGTGTGAAAATTCATAGGGTATAATATAAAAATATAAAATATATATAAAATTATAAAATTTTTTATATATATTATATTTTTATATTATAATATATATATAAAATATAGAAAATACATACACACACCACACCCCCACATCCCCAAAAAAACCACCACACACACATATATTTTATATATATGAATATATATATATAAAATATATTATATTAATATATATAAATATATATAAAAAAACAAAAACACAAAATATATATATATATATTTATTTTATATTTCAAATATTATTTA
>NW_023658923.1:22500-32500 GCF_015228065.2 Penaeus monodon
AATCTTACAGACTGGCAACGAAAGGGCCATTCATCGTCAGATCCGATCCAACAGACCGATGGCATTTTAGATGGCGACTAATTAAAGGTTGAATTGTATGGTTAAAACGTTTTTTTTTCTTGTCGAGATATACATATATGTATACATGCATATACATATATATATATATATATATATATATATATATATATATATATATATATATATATATATATATATATATTATATTATATATATATATATATTTTATATATATGCATATGTGCATACATACATATATATAATATATATTATATATATATATATAATATATATATAATATATATTATATATATATATATATAACATGTTTTAATAAAAATTTAAAATAAATATGAAATATTTAAATTTTTGGGGCCCTTTTTGATTTATTTTTTTTTTTTTAAATTATAGTTAATTTTTAAAAAAAAAAAAAAATTTTTAAACTAATTTTAAAAATATTATATATTAAATAATATGAACATTTTTAAAACAAAATAATTATTATTGTATAATTTTTATGTAATTTTAAGAAGGGGGATGCGAAGGAAACACGGGCACCTGGTCCTTTAAACAATGAGTTGAACGCAAAAAAAGAACCAAAACCCAAAGAATGACAAAAATTTTGGGGGGAAGGGAAGGAAGAAGGGGGTGGGGGGGTTTGGTGGGAAAATCTTAAGGGGAAGGGGGGCCCGGGGGCCCCTTCAACCCCCCAATGCAGGAAGCTAGGGAATTTGTCTGGGTGAGGGTGACCCAGCCTCTTGAATTTTTGTTTTCGGTGAGGGTTTGGGGACGGGGCCCCCCCCTGCCAAAAAAAGGCGCGGGGAACTGCCGGTTTTGGTCCGCGTTCGGCGGGCCATTCAAAACTTTCACAAAGTTTTCGTGGACAAGGTTTACGGGAGGTTCCTGGCAGCCAAATAAGATTAATTAAAATTAATTTGCACTTTTTTGGCCACAAAACCATATGCAAAGTTTTTATGTCGATGGTCTAGCAGCAAGTGCATGTGCCGGAAACCAAACCGGGGGCCCTTTGGGGGGGTAAGGGGTAAGGATTTTGGGGTCCAAGCTAGGCAAAGGATAATAAGATAAAGGGGGTTAAGGCCCCCACGAAGGGGTTAAAAAGTTTAAAGGGGAAAGGAAATTAAAAAAAGGGAATACCAAAAAAAGGGAAAAACTTTAAAAAAAAAAAAAAAAAAAAAAAAAAAAAAAAAAAAAAAAAAAACCCCAAACAAAAAAAAACCCCCCCCAAAAACAAAAATAAGATTAAAATATAAAATAAAGGGTAGGATGTTAAAGATGAGGAAAAAAAATGATATTTGTATGAAAAAAAAGTAGGGAAAATTAATTGATGTTCAGAGGAAGGAAAAAACTTCCTCTTTTCTTTTTTTTTCCCTCTCCTTTGCCTTTTTTCCTTTTATTATCTTTTGTTTTATTTTATTTTTTTGTTTGTGTGGTGGTGGTGGGTTGTGGGGGTTTGGGGTTTTGTGGGTGTTGGGAAAAGGGCAAAAGGGGGAATTTTTTTTTTAAAAAATTTTTTTTTATATTTATAAATTTAAATTAATTTAATTTTTCAAAAATTTTAAATAATAAAAATTTTATAATAATAAATATGAGTGTTGTGTGGGGGGTTGAAAAGTGTTTGTGTTAATAAAATTTTAAATAATCTCCCTATTAAATTAATTTTGAAATTTTTAAATTTAATTTTATTGGATCATCAAAAAATAAGAGAATTTTTAATAGGGGGGAAGGAATTTAGTACAGTTTATTCACCACCACCCAACCCAAACACAACACACAAAAACATTTTTATGGGCGGGTTTTTTTAGTAGTTTGGAGAGTTAGGGTTTTTTCCATGCAGGAAAAATAATTTTTTTTAAAAATTATTTAAAAATTATATTTATGATTTTTTAAAAATTTTTTATTTAAATAAAAAATAAATTTTTTTAATACCACACAAATTTTAAACAAATTATCTTAAAAAATTTTATTTTTTCTTTACTTTTAAACAGGATATTTTAAAATACCATGTGCCAGCCGTTGGAAAGGTCTGGGATTTTCATTTTTTTGGGCCCAGATCTTTCTTGAATTCTTGCTGAAAAAGGGAGAAGAGGAAGGAAAAAATTGGCCCATGAAAATTTTTAAAAATACCCTTTAAAAATATTTGAAGAGGTGGAGAAGGGGGGTTTTTACACAAAGGGCCAAAATTTCCCGGGGACGAACCTGTTGCACATTTTTAAAACCAAATTTATGTCCAATTTTTTTTTTTTTTTTTATAAATATAATTTTTTAAATAAAAATAATAAAGGGTTTTTAAATTGTTTAAATTTTATTAAAAATTTAAAAAGGTGGGTTTGTTCTTGTGATTGGGTTTTTCTGGCCTGGGGGGGTTTGTGATGTTTGTAGTGGGGCGGATGTTTTTGTTGTGTTGGGAATCAAGACAAGATTAAATTAAAGGGGTTATGAAAAATTTGGATTTAAAAAAATCCTAGTTTGTTTTTTATCCCCGGGAAAGATCTCTTCTTTGTTTTGTATTTGATTGGGGAAATTTTAATTATGAGAATGTGATTTGAAAAACTTGGACCGGGTTGTAGTGGGGGGTTGGAAAGTTGGCCCGCCCGCGAACGGGGGCTTTTCCCCCTTGGAAGGGGTAAAAAAGTGGGGTCCATTATGGAGCTTTTGTTTTAAAAATTTTCCACCTGGATTTTTTGGGTTGTGTTATGCGTATTTTCGGCAAAAAAAAGGTTTGTAAAATTGCATTTTTGTTAATCCCAAGGAAAAGGTTTGGTTTAATGGGCAGTGAAAGGAAAGGGGGGCCTTGGGGTAATCCCGTTTCCAAAGGGGGGGGTGTGGGGGGGGGGGGGAACCGGGATGGTTTTTATGGGCCCCCTTTTAAGTTGATTGCTGGTTTAAAACCGTTTTTTCCTTGGGTTGGAAAAAATTTAGTAACACATTCTTTTTTCTAAAATTAAATTTTTAAATAAAAAAATTATTAATTTTAAAATATATTATATAATTAAATTTTTTATTAAAATTTATTTTAAATGTTTATAATTGTGTATGTGGGTTTAGGTTAAATTTCAAAAAATAATTAATCGCGGACCATTAATACTGTTAACCCCCCTAAAAAGAAAAATTAAGGGGGAAATTTTTTTTAAAAATTATATCTAATATTTTAAATTTATATAATGCAGGGAGGGGAACGGGGGATTTTTTTTTTTTTTCTTTTTTTAATTTTTTTTTTTTTATGTTTTTTTAATTATTTTTATTTATTTTTATTTTTTTTTTTTAAACATGTTTTTTGTAAATATTGGGGTTTAGTTTTATATTTGTTGGGGGTATTAAAATAAATATTTAAATTTTGGAAAAATGTGGGAACCTTTTTTTTACATAGGGGGAAATTTTAAATTTTTTTCATTATTTAAAAATGAATTTTAAATTTGTATTTTTGGGTTTTTTAGGGAAAGGGCGAAGGGGAGGGGAGGCAGTTTTGTCCGTTAAGAATTTTTTTTGCCAAACCCTTTTCCCAAGCTTTTCTTTTGGGGAGGACCGAACTGAAGGGAAAAATTTGAGAATGCCTTTGAGGGAAAAGGACCTTCACCCTGAAAAGAGAGCTCGCTGTGTGTGTGGTGAGTGTTTTTCATGTGTTCGTCCCTGAAACGTTAAGGTTTGTTCGATGCTAGGAGTACTTGCTCCGGCCCCCCTGCGAGTACCCCTTTTGCACTTTCTTTCTATCAGGGGTTTTGTATGTACCGCAAAAAAACGCTTCATGCTTTCTGGGAAGGGACAGCCTTAGCCACCTCATTTGTTTTGTCAACTTTCCCCGGGGTTTCGGGTGTCCCCAAAAAAACAAAAACACACAACAAAACACCACACGGCGCCCGGAGTACAATTTACTTGTAAATTATCACCAGCTTCCCTACTGGGTTGTCGCTCTTTCTGCCGTCAACATTTTCTATCTTTAACTTAGATGTCGGTGCGCCCCTGGGGGGGGTGAGGGGGGCGTGGGCCCTCGTACGCCGCCCGTGTTGGCGTGATGAGCGGTGCTTAACAAGTGCCGAATTCCTGTTTGTTCTTCCCCTTTTTAAGCCACAATCTCTCTCTGCACATTTATATTTTTTTTCAAATTTTTTTTATAGCTTTATCAGTTAACCATTATATGTATGTTGTTCATCTAAAACTGTTTAACAACTACACACACCACACACAACACACACACAAAAAAATTAATATAAATATATATATAATATTATAATATAATATTATATAATATATAATTTTGGGGAAATAAGTATAAATTAAAATTATATATTATATTATATGAAAATTATATTGATTATATAATTATATTTTATAAAATATATTCTTAATATTTACTTTAAAATATCACATATAATATAAACATATATTATATATATATTATATATTTATAATATATATATATAAAATTTAAATAATATATATTATTTTAAATATTAATATATAATATTATATATATTAATAATAAATTAATACAATTTTATAATAAATATAATAATATTTTGGGGGGGTTTTGTTGTTTTTTTGTTTTTTTTTTTTTTTTTTATATAATTATAATATTTCTTAATATATATATATAAAATAAAATAATAAAAAATAAAAAAAATAGTATATATATATATATATAAATTATATATAATAATATTATATTAAAATAAATATAAATAAAAAATATAAAAATAAATATATAAAATTATATATAAAATTTAAATAATAATATAATAATATAATAATTTATTTTGGTAAATAAATATATTAATATATAATATAATATATATATATATATATATATATACACACACACACAAAAACCACCCAAACCCCACACACACACACACACCACCACACCATATATAAATATAAATATATATATATAATAAAATTTTAACAACGCGAATAACATAAAAATAATTATAATAAACACACGTGTAGTGTGAATAAGAAAGGAATAAATAAATAAATGAATAAAAAAATTATAAATACACCACACACAAACACACTTTTAAGTAAATTATATATATATTCTATATATATATATATATATATATTTTATATATATATATAAAAAGCAGATACACACCCAAACACACACACACGCACATATTGATATTATAATAAAATATATTATATATATAATATATATATATATATATAATATATATAACAGAAATTATATATATATATATACTATATCAATCAAAAAATATATATAATTATATATTATATATATATATAAAAATTTTATATAAAATAATAAAAAGTATTTTTTTATCTATTATTATTATATATATGCATACGCAATGTGTATGCATATATATTTTTTGGGTGTGAGTGTGTGTGTGGTGATTGGGGGGTTTTTTGTGATTGGTGTGGGGTGTTGTGTGTTATATATGTATCATGTAATATGTATATGCAGATCTACATCATACTCAACAAAACAACAAAACAACAAACAACACAACAACAAAAACCACACAAACAAAAAAAAAAATAATATATATATAAATAATATAAAAAATATAATATATATATATAAAAATAATAAAAATATTGTGTGTGTTGTGTGTGTGTTTTTTTATTAATTGAACATAAATTTTTAATTGTATGTTTCATGTATTTATATGCCTCTATATGTATATATTGAAAATTTCATACCACATCCCCCTTTTCGCGGGGTTTATCAAGAGGCGCTTTTTGGCAGTGGGCAACCAGGCTGACAATGTTAAATATGCATCGGAAGAAAAAGAAGACAAGAAAACAGTCAATTAAGAAACTTTAAAAATCGGAATGGAACGAAAGGAAAAGAAGGTTGGGAAAATTATCTTTTGTAAGAAATTAGATAAAAAATTCAAATCGGGAAAACAGTGAGCCCCAATGGAAAAGAAAGGAAGTTTCAAACTAAAGAAAACAAGACAGTTTTTTTTTTCGGGAAAAAAGAAGGAAATTATGGTAGGGATTTGAAAAAACTGAAAAATGACAATTTGGGTACAGCCCAATAAATGACGCATTTAAAAGTCAAAATAAAAGAAAAACCCTCCAACATAGTATTATCAATGCAGCCCCCAACCAAATGAATGATAAAGAAAGGAAAATTTTTATAACACTCCCCAAAAATTTTTAGACCAACCCCTAACAGGATGTAAAATAACATGGGAGACCTAAAACGCCAAAGTGGGGCAAAAGTAATCAAAAAATGACACTGGGAAAATTGGGCCTTGAGATATAAATGAAAGAGGTAAAAGATTTTTTTAAATTCTGTAGTACAAAAAATTTAGTTATACCCAACGCATTGTTCCAAACCACCTAAAACCTTTGTACACGGGGTTTTTCACAGACAAAAGAAAGCAACCAAATTGACTACTTTTGTGTTGAACCAGAAAGGAAAATTGTATAAAAAAATCCCAAAGACAAGACCCGGGGGCGATGCAATAGTGACCCTAAATACTAAATCGACTTTTAAATAAAACTAAAAAGATGGAGCGTCCAACACCACCTTTAAAGCTCGACTACAAAACTCTTGACAACAAATTTCAGAATTCAGTTCAAACAAATTTTAATTTCTCAAACAAAAGTGAAAAAGTAAAACCCAAATGAGTTTTGGGGAAAAAGGAAAAGAAAATCCTGCTGGTGCTGCTTAAGAAACTACGCAAAAAAAAAAAAAAATTCCCCCGGGTTCCCGAAGAAAAACTAAGTGAAACTGAAACAAAAGATATAAATCAAAGGTATTAAAAAACCCAGTTTAAGATTAATTTTCAAAAAACAAAATAAAAAAATTTAAAGATTTTTGCGACAAATAAAAGAAAAAAAATTTAAATGAAAATTTCCAAGAACTGAAAACGTTTAACAATAAAACAATAAAGAACACTACCCGGAGTACGAAACATTACACAAAAATTTAAACCTACAATGGACCTATCAAAACTGAAAATGGACTATTTTATGTGATGGAAAAAAGGAAAAGTAGATGGAATCAAAATTGTTTACAAAAGAAATAAAGATCTAAAACAAAATAATTGGACTCAAGACAGCGAAGATGAACCCCCCCATGCTAGACGAAATTATAGAACCTAAAAAGAATTAAAGAATAAAAAGAGCCCGGAATAGATGAAAAAAACAGAAGAACTAATCAAGAAAATTTTGGGGAAAGTGTTAATACTTTTACAAACTTTGTACGAAAATTGGAATGAAAGAAAAAAGGCCAGAAGACGGGGGAAAATCAGTCTTACCCCCCATACCAACAAGATGATGCCCCATGCAAAAAAACAGGACAATTGCATTAAAAGTCAAGCAGCAAAATTTATTGAAAATTTTTGCTGAAAAAAATGAAATTGAAGTTAAAGAAGAAATTGCGCGAAAAAGCAGGTTTTTGCTTGGAAAAAGGGACAGAAACCCAAATTTTAAAACTAAAATTGATCATAGAGAAAAACACCAGAAAACCTATAACTGTGTTTCACGATTACTCGAAGGCTTTTGATACTGTTGATCACGATACCTCTGGGGAAAAATGAACGATATGAGGTTTCCAAAACACATCATCACGATAGGGGGCCGTAAAGACAACAACAAGCAACTGTAGGAACCACTTTGGGTTTAAAAGAGTGGTTGGGGTAACCGGGGATGCGCAAAGGTTGCTTCGTTTTCCCCACTTTTTTATATGTTTTGAACGATTTGAGAGGTGCTTAGAGAATTTGAAAGGAACTGTAGATTTGGAGGATACAAAATGTCAAAAACGGGATAGCCCATGACATAGTTTTGATTTCCAGCAATGTCATTTAATGCTAAGTTTGGGGGGAGATGGAGAAGCAGGCGAGGAGGTGGTTTGTTTTTAAACCAAGAAAAAATAAGATCATGGGTTTTGAAGATGACTGACGTAAACCATGTTCAATCAAGGGGTGGTTGTGGAAAGTTTGGGAAAAATTCACTTATCTTGGAGCTGTTTTGACTAATACAATTCACCCGGGGAAAAAAGAAGAATTACCCTTGCAAAAAGCCACAGTTGCTCTCAAAACATCTGGAAAGACCGAACTTTCCTTACGGACAAATGAGGGTTTTTGAAAATTTTGTTTTCCCAATTGCGTATAGGTTTGAGGTTTGGGGGCTGAAGAAGAAGACAAGAGGGGGGGTCAATAGTTTTTAAAGGGTGTTACAGATGAGTACTGCGTGAAAAGGAGGGGGAAGAAAACAAAAAATGAATGTGAAAAAGTAATTGTAGAGACCGGGGTGTTTGGGCATCTTGACAAGGGGAAAATAAGTTTGTTTGGGCATGTGAGAGAAGTGAAATTTGGGGAAAAACTTGCGGGAAGGGGTGGTGATGGGAAGCAGAGGAAGAGCAAACCGAGGACGGGATGAGCGACAACAACAAGATGTTTTTGGGGGGTCGAGTGCAAGGGAGGGGAAAAAGGGAAGATCGGTTTAGTGGCGGGGGATGGGGGAGAGGTCCAAAGGCGTCAAACATGGATATTTTAATTATATTTATATTTATATATATAATAATATTATATATTTTAATATAAAAAAAAAAAAAAAATATATATATATATATATAATTATATTTTTAAAATATTTTAATTATATGTAAATTTTAAAAAAAAATAATAATTCTATATAATATATAATTTAATATATATATAATATATATAATATTTTATATATATAAAATTTTTCCTTGTGTGTTTTTTTTTTTTGGCACCCCCAAAAAAAATTTTTTTTTTTTATTATTATTAATATAATATATATATATATATATATAATAATATATATATATATTTTGTGTGGTTGGGGGGTGTGGGTTTTGGTGTGTGTGGTGTTGTGTTTTTGTAGTGTTGTGGGGTGTGTGTGTGTTAGGGGTGAATTTTTTTTTTTTTTTTTAAAAAAAAAGGGGGGTTGTGTGTGGTGTGTGGTGTGTGGTGTGTGTGGGGGGTGTTTTTGTGTGTGTAGTGTTGGGTTTTTGTGTGTGTGTGTGTTTGTGTGTTGTGTGTGTGTGTGTGTTGGGTTTTTTGGGGGGGGTGTGTGTGTGTGTGGGGGAATGTGGTGGGGGTTTGTGTGGCATATATTGCTCATATTTTCCCCTGCTATAATAACTAGACCCCACACAACACCCACACACACAAACAAAAAACACCACACACACACACCACCCCACAACACACACAAACACCCCACACACACCCCCAAACACACACACACACACACACACACGCAAACCACACACCACCCACACACACAACCACACACACAAAACACCCCCCACCAAAACACACACAACACACACACACACACACAAAAACCACAAACACACAAAAACCCGGGGGGCCCCCCCCGGGGGGGGGGGGGGGGGGGGGGGGGGGGGGGGGGGGGGGCAACAACACCCAACCCAAAAACAAAGATATGGTGTTTTTTGTGTGTTCTGGTGTATGCTGTTTTTTTTTTGTTGGGTTTTTTTTTGTTGTTTTTTGTTTGTCACATCATATTTCCCCAACCCCAAAAAAAATAGAGGATTTTTACCTTTTTAAAAAAACGCTCCGTTTTAAAAATAAATTAATTTTTTTTTATTAAAGATATTTTTTTTAATATATTTATTAATATATATTTAAAGTGTTTTGTTTTGGTGGGTGGGGTTGGGGGAGAAGGGAAAAACCCGCCCTTTCGCACCTCTCCCTTTTTATATATAATAAAAATTAAAATTTTTTTTATTAAATAATTTAATACTTTGGGGCCCATTTTCCCGGCCCTTACAGAGAACAAAAAGGAAACCGGCCTCCTAAAGGGCTTAATTTTATTTAAAAATTTATTATAATTATAATATTAAATTATATTATTATATAAAAAAAAAGTTTTAAAAAATTTAAATTTTTATATATAAAATATTAATATATATATTTTATTAAAATTAAAAGGTAGAGGTGTGGGGGTTGTTTTGTGTTTGTTTAAGGGTTTTAACATATTT
>NW_023658923.1:37500-57500 GCF_015228065.2 Penaeus monodon
TGGGGGGGGGAGGAGGGTCCCTTTTAATAGACCCCCCCACTCCCCCCCTGTTTTCCCGGGGGGAAAAAAAAAATAAAACCCGGAAAAAACCAAGGGTTTTAGCAAAATTGAGGGGGCTGACGTTTAAAAAATAGTGGGGGGAGGGGGGGGAAGTGTGGTGGAAGAAGTAGGGGGAAAAAGGGGGGTTAAAAAAGGAAGGAAAGGGGGAGGCCAGAAAAAACCAAAACCAAAAGGGGGCTTTTCCTGGCTGTGCAAAAAAAAGGGGCCAAAAGGGGGACAATTTGCCTTTTCCCCCTCCCCCTGGGAAAAAAAAATTTTTTCCCCTTTCTTTCCCAATTTCCAAAAAACTTCTTTTTTTAAAAAAGTAAAAACCTTTTTAAAAATTGCTTTGCGAAAAAGGTTTCCCTAGCCCTTTTTTGGGGAAATTTGGTTTTGAAGGGGATATTGAGGGTTTGGGAAAGGGTGTCAAAAATTTTTTCCTTTATTGGGCCCGTTTTTTACCCACCCAAAAACCCCCCACACACTCCCTTTGGGTTTTCCCTTTTTTTTTAAAAAAAAGGGGAAGAGTTGGGGGGCTCCTGGCCCCTTAAAAAACCCTTTTGGGAAACCCAAAACCAAAAAAAGGGCTTTTGGGGACCCTTTTTGGGGTTTTCCTTGGGGTGTTAAACCCGGGCCAAAAATTAAAAGGTTTTGGGGAAAAGGGGGGCTTTAAGTTTCAAAAAAATTAGAAGGGGAAAGGTGGGGGGTCGACCCGTTCCAAAACCATTTTAAAAATTTTCTTAAAAAGGGTTTTTTCTGGCCCCCTACATTAAAAATTTCCCTTTTTTCCTTTTAAAAAAAAAAGTTTCTTTCCCAAAAATAAAACCCCAAACAGTCTCGGGGAAAAAAAAAAAGGGGGGCCCCTTTCCCCTTTTCCCCCTGATTTAGGGGTTTTTTTGGGGGGAGAAAAAATGGAAAAATTGAGCCCAGGAATGTTGCCCTTTTCATGGGGGATGGTTTCCCCCTCTTTGGGCCTTTGGGATGAAAGGGCCCCCCCCAAACTATCGGGGGGTTAACCCCCCCTTTTCTGTGGGGTGGGTACGGGGGTCATGTTGAACCCCAAACCTTTAAAATTTTTCCGGGTTTTACTTCAAAAAAAAATTTAAGATCCCATTTTTTTACCCCCACAATTTGGGCCCTTTACTACTAGGGCCCCTTTTCTTATGAAAATATTTAAAATTTAAAACCCCCAAGGGTTTTTTTAAAAGGGGTTGAGGGGGACTATTCTTCCCCCTTACCTGGGTTGGGAAAACCCTGGAAAATATTATTTATTCCCATTCTTGCCCTTTTTAAGCTGGGGAAAAAAGGGGTTTCCAAAAAATGGGCAAAAAAATTTTGATGTTCCAGAGGGAAAAAGGGCAGGGGATTTTTCGTAATTTTAAGGGGAAGGGGGAAACTAGATTCCCCCTTTTCAAAAAAAATTTTTTAGGGAAAAAAACATACCAAAATTTGGAAAATTTTTTCCCTTTTCCCCACCTCCCCCCCCCCCCAAAAACCCCCCCATTGGAAGGGGCCAAAAAGAGGGGTTGGGGGGGAAGCATGGGTTTGGGGCTCCAAAAAAAAAATTTTTCCCAAAAAAGCAAAAAAGGGGGGAGTGGGGGGAAAAAAAATTCAAAAAGCCAACCCTTTTTCAGTACTGTTTTCAAGGGCGTGAAAACGGGGTGAAAAAAAAAATTTTCCTTTTCTTGGGGTGGGCTGGGGCTTTTTTAACCCCCAACCCCTTTAAACAAAGGGGCCAACCCCGTCTAACCAGGGAAAAAAAAGGGGGGGCCAAAAAAGGGGAAATGTGGTTTTTCTAAAACGAAAGGGGGGGAAAACGTTTTTGCCATTTGGGTTTAAAACCCCCCAGGGCCTTTCCCGTCCCTAGTAAAAGGGGGGGCCAAGGGGTTTGGCCCAAAAAACCCCTGTGGGAGGTTTTTTTCCCCGGTCAAAAGGGAAAGGGAAAGAACCCGGGGGGGTTGGACAAACCAAAGGAAAACCATTTTTTTTCATTTCCCTTTTACGTGAACCTCTTTAGGTTTTGGGGCCCCAACCCCGGGTTTATTTTTGGGACTTTAAAATTTTTCCCCAAAAACCCCCCAAACCAAAAGGGACCCCCCATTGGGGGGGAAAAAGGTTTGGCGGGGGGTTTTCCCTTGAAGTTTTAAAGGTTTCGAGGCATAGGGTAAAGGGGAAAATTTTTATTTTCCCTTTATTTCAATGGTCATACATTTTTAATTTTTATTAATTACATTTTCAGTCCCTTTTGGACTTGGGTTTTAAAATTTTTTAAATAAATTTAAACCCATGAGTGCCCCGGGGAGGTGTGTAAAGTTGCTACCCTTTACTCATTTTAATGATTTAAAAGATGGGGAATGTCTTGGAGTGGGTTAGACCCTATTTGCCACCCCTTTTAGTGGATAGGGGGTTAGGTTGGGTTTTTAGTGGGGGCCCCTTTTTGGTTTTTCTCCCGGGAGGACCTGGGGTTCAAAGGCCCATGGCAGGGGGGTTTGTTATAATAATACAAACTATATTAATATTATAATATTATATAATTTTCTTTTTAAGGGGAAAAGAAAAATTTTATATATATATATCTCATCCATTAATCAAGGGGCAAACCCGCCAAGGGGGGGGCCCTGGCCGAAATAAAACCCTTCGCTTCCACCCAAACGAAAATTCCCTGAGGCGGGGTTAAAATGCAGACCCACGGCCCACCCTTAAATTCCCTTTTGGTGAAAGGTCTCATGGATGCCCAAACCATTTTTTTCCTGGGTCTCCCAAAAGGCCTTTTTCCCCCCCGGGTTTGGGTCTCGCAGAGAGACAACCGAGGGGGCAGGGGGTCGTCCACGGGGAAAAAACGGGGCTGGGCCCCCAATATACCCTTTGATTTGGGCCCACCCCGGGTTATGAAAGAAGTAACAGGCCCCATGCCTATTTCTCATGGGTCTAAACCCCCACAGGGTCCCCCAAAATTTGTCCCCCTGATCCACCAAAGGGGGACTTGTTACAAAGGCATAAAAGAGAGATCCAAGACATTTGGATAGCATCCGGGGTTTCGTTTCCCCATAGACCCAAAAACTGGGAAAGGATCAAGGCCTGGGGGCAAACAGCTTGGGGTTCCTTTAAATTGGCAAAAGGTAGAGAAATCCCCAAAAATGTTTTTTTTGACGAGGCCAAGGGGCTCCTGTTGCCAGCCCAAACCTTTCTACGATTTTTGGTCTAAACACCCCAGAGTAGGGGCCCTATCCCAAACAAGAAAATGAAAAACCTCCCCTGTAATTTCCCAAAGCCCCAAAATTGAAAGGGCAGGATCAAAGGAAGGGGTTTCCCTTAACGGGCCCCCCAAAGCCCCTTAAAATTGGCCTTGGCCCAGGAGACCTCTGGCCTAAGGGTTTCCCCCTCATTGCAAATGCATAAGAGTTTAGCCCCCAAATTAACTAAAAAGAATCGATGGGATAACCCAACATGTGGGGCGAATTTAAAGGGGCCCTTGGGGGCCCTTTGATATTCCCTTTGTTTTCCCTCCCACGGGATTTTGGGGGCAAAGGAACCCTCTTTAAAAATTATCCAGTCCATAAAGGTTTTTGAAAATTTTGGGTGAAAAACCCACACGGGCCTTTGGCCCCCCCTTTGAATTAACAGGGAAAAATTTCAAACACCCCCCCCCCCCCCCCCACACACACCCCATTTTCAGGCACTTTCAGTCCCATTTAAAAAAGGGTTGCTTTTAGGCCAATAAATCCTATCGAAATTCCCCTAAAGTTCGGGAAATTCCCCTAAAAGCGATTCCTATGCACTGATCAAAACTTTTTTGAGGTTGATGCAGGTTCCCAAGCAACCCATGCCCAAAAAATCAAAAGGGCCTTCCACAATTACTCGAAAGCTTTAGTACAGGGGTTATTGGGATTTTCAGGAGTAAATCCAGTTTTGGCTCCTTTTCTTTGCCTCAGTAGGGGGTTGCGGACCGTCAGAAAGAATTGCCTGGTATGTGAGGGGCATAATGCCAGGGGGAAGTTGTACAATCCCAAACGACCCCCCCCCCTTTCCCAGAGAGGGATGCCCAAGCCCCCGGGCGGGTTTGGGGGGAAAATGGTCCCAAAACCCAGAGGGCCCAGTCGGACGGGAGGCAGGCCCGAGCCATATTTTCACCCCCACCCCATTAGCAGTTCAGCGGGGATTTTCCCCCCATATGCTGCAGCTTTCCCCCCTTTCAGCGGGGAAATCACCACCCAAACCCCTTTGGGGTGGGGGTTTCCCTTTGCTGATGGGTGGGCCCGGCACAGGCACGGGGCCCTTTGTTGAATCCAAGCAAAAGTTGGAGGGTCTACCTGGTAAACTTTCAAAAAAATCCCCCCAAAGTTTAAAAAACCCCAACATGATTGGGATCTGTAACCCGCTGATCGGACTGCGGGGCATCTGTGAGGAGGGTTTTAGAGTTCAGTTTTTCCGGGTTTGGTAGGCGGGGCCCCAAAGGCCGTTTACAAAGAAATGGCTTTCAACCTCCTCAGCAAAAATTCCTGATAAAACGTTCCTTGTCCCTTTCTAGCAGGCCCCAAGCCCTAAACCATCGGAGCCCCCAAAAGGGATTTGATTATATTCACCCAGGCCATGGAAATTTTTCAGTAGTCTAATGTCCCCCGGGAGAGGGAAATTTCCCCTTGCCCGGTCTAACCCAATGTACTCCTGAGGGTTTGAGTGTTACCGCTTAAGAGTCCCACAGAGAAAAGGGAAATCGTAAAGGTTGTCGATTTCTGTGAATCGATCAGAGTTTGCCATGGTGCCCCCATGTGCACAGCCCCAAACCTCCCTTAGCTGCCCAGGTGAAACCCCTTAAAGGGGGGGCCGGAGGGATGGGGGGAAATTTTGGGGTGGGAAACCAGGGGTGGGCCACAAACGGCCTTTAAATGGCGGGGGCCCCCAAACCTTAAAGAACTTTTGGCCCACCCCGGTAAACCCCCGCCAGTTCTTGGAAAGATTCCCCAAAATCCTTTTTGGGATAAAAAGGGGAAAGGGGCGTTTCCCCTTTCGGGCCCCTGAACCGGGTATGCGGCACCATGCCATTTTGGTCCGGGGTTAGCATTAAAAGTAAACAACCCAGAATCCCCCACGGGGGGAAAATTTGGCAAGATCCGGGGAAGGGGGCCCCTTTTCCTCGCTCTGGGGAAATTCAGCTCCCTAAAACCCAAAAAAGGGGCGGGCGGGCTTTCTAAGCCAAATCGCTCAAAACCCGGGTTCCGCTTAAACCCGGGGGCTTGAAATTCTGGGGGGCAAGGGCTTCCCAAAATGGGGGGGGGGCGGGGGGGGGCACCCCCCCCAAATTAAAGTGTCCCCCAACATCTTTTAAAGGGGGCTTTTACCCAAAGGGGGGCAGAAAAAACCATGTTTTAAATTTCAATCCCAAAAAACCCGTTCACCCCAAACCGGTGCCAACCCCCCCAAAACACCCGGGGGTTAAGCCTGGGGTGGTTGGAAAACCTGGGGGGGGCCATCGGGGGGCCCCCCACCCCCCCAAAAAAAGGGGGTGGTTTTCCACACCACTGTTTAGGGGGCTGATTTCCCCACTTTCTTTTCCCCGGGGGGACGGAGGGCAGAACTCTTTCCCGCCCCCGAATTATGTCCCGGGACCCCAACCCGTTTCTTCCCCCGGCGGAAAGGGACCAACCCCCTACCCCCAAAAGCAACCTTTTAATTTAAGCCTTCTGGGGGGCCCTTTCGGGGGGGGAACCCCCCAACCTCCCCCGGGCCCCCCCCCCTCCCCAAAAAGGGGGGCTGGGGGGGCCAATTTTTGGGGGTTATGGAGGGTTTTTCCCCCAAAAAGCCGGTGGGGGCCTCCCGGGGAACAGGGGGGCTGCTCCCCCCAAATTCCCCCACATTTTGCCTGGCCCCAAAGGGGCCCGGCCCATGGGGGGAAGGGGAAACCCCCCCCTAAGAACCCATTTTTTAAGAATTGCCTGGTGGGTTTTTCAAGGGGGGAAGGCGGGCCAAACCCACCTCCCCCGGGGCCCACCCCCATTTAACCCCGGGTGGCAACCCAATGTAGGGAGCCAATTTTTTTCCCATGGGGGTTGGGGGCATGGTTGGTCCAGGGGAATTTTTGTTTTGGGGAAAACCCCCCAACGGTTTGGGGCCGGGGCCGCGGCCCCTTTTTTTTTCCCTTGGGGGAAAGGGGGAGGAAAAAAAAAGAAGTTTTTAAAAATGGAAAAGGCTGTAAAAAAATTAAGCCAAAATTTAATTTTCTGCAAAGGGAAGGGGCCCATACAACAATAAACACTTTAGGCTTTTCCCAAATCGCGGACCCCTTTTTGCCCCTGAAAGGAACCCCCCAGGGGAAATTGAAATAAACAAAAAATTTAAATTGAAAAAATAACGATTCTTTAAACGGGGGTTTCGGGGGGGGTTTTTTCTGGGGGAAAAAATTTGGGGGGTTCCTTTGGTTTTAGGGGGAAAAGAGGTTTTGCCGGGGGGAAGGTGGATTGAAACCAAATTTTGGAAGAATTTTTTTAAAAATGGGAAACTACGTTTTTTAAAAAAAAAATCAAAAATTCGAAAACAAAACTTTAATTTTTCCCGGGGTTATTAAAAAAATTTGGGTAATTTAAAAAAACCCAAATATTATTTTAAAATTAAAGGGTGGGGAACATTTTCCCCGTAAGGAAAACGGAAGCCCTTTAAAAATTTTTACCCCCTGAAAAAGGGAATTTATAAGGAACAAATAAAAAACAACCCCCCAAACCCCAAAAAAAACACCCACACCAACCCCCACAGGGGAAAAAACACCCCAAAACACCACCAAACAACAAAACCAAACAAAAACTAAATCCCAAAACCCCAAAACAAAAAAAAGAAAGGGGGGAGGCCAACCAACAAAACAACCCAAACCCCCCACAAAAAACAAAAAACAAAACACACACCCACACCACCACAAAACACAACACACACACACACAAAAAACCAACCCCACCACACACACAAAAACACCCAAAAAAAAACACACAAAAAACCCCCCAAAACACACCACAAACACACCCCACACCACAAACACAAACACACACACACACACAACACACCACACACACACACACACACCCCCACACACCACAACACACAAATATATAATTTTAATATATAATATATATATATTATATTTAATATAAAATATTTTAATATAATAGGGGATATGGGAAAAATAAATATCAAAAATAGTGTAACAGTTTATAGAGACAAAAAGTCACATTATAAAAAAATTGGGAAAAAGGGAAAAATTCCAAAGGGGAGAGAAAATAAAAAAAAGGACTGAAAATGCCTTACGGGGCAGTACGGATGACGCACAAAAAGGGAAAGTCCCGAGTGATGGCAGACAAAACAAAAGGGCCCGAAAAACGACGCAAAAAAAAAAAAAACGGGGGGAAAGGGGAAAACATGCGTCAGAAGAAACGGAGGAGGAAAGAGGCTATCCCAAACGAGCGGGGGAAAAGGGAAAAAAATTTCCTGGAAAATTGTTTAGCCAAGACCCCCCAAACACGGGCCATGGCCTCACCATTTAAGCTCAAAAATTTTTTCCCTCCGAACTTTTTCCTCAAACCTTATGGCATCGGAACAAAAATTATACCGTGACACTGGGGACGACAGCGTGAGCAGCGAAAAGGGGCCCCCCGCAGAGACAGAAAGTATCCACTCCCACACGCAAATTTATCCCGTTTTTTCCGCCATGTCGGTTTTATGAGCCCTTTTATTTGATAAGAAGTTAGAAGGAACGAGATTTCCCCTTTCGGGCCGCCTCCATCAGGAAAAATTTAGGTTAATTTTAAACCCTGGGGGAAAGTAGAAAGAAAAGCGCGGTTTTATGGTTTTTTCCTTTTTCCTTTTTTTGGGGGGCCCCGCCGCCCGTGGGGCCCTTTCCCCCGAGGCCTTTTCCGCCGTCGGTCCGCGAGCAGAGGGTCTGCCCCCCCCTCGTTGCAAGAAAGATCTCCCCGGCCTGCTGCTGTTTGGTTTGGGGGAGGATTTTTTGAAAATCCGATTCTGGATTTTCAGCGGGCCCAATTGGGGGACGGATGTCACTTACGAGTAAATGTCATCTTTTAAATTTACGATTTGAAAAACACAACACATAAAAACTTTACATACATAAATACTACATAAATACATAGGGTACTACGCCCCCTCGTACTACATACAAAACATAAAATACGTACCCCACGCGCGCGAAACACTACACTAATATGTATATATAGGGATTATATATATATATAAAATATATAAGATATATATATTATATATATTTTAAAACCATACATATTTTATGACACACCACACACCCCCACACACAAAACACCCCACAAACACACACACACAAACAAAAACAATGTGTGTGTGTGGGTGCGTACTATTTTGTTGTGTGTATACAACATACATATGTTTTTCAAAAACACACACCCACACAACCCCAAAAACACCAACACACAAAAAAACAAAAAAAAAAACAAAAAAACACAAATTAAAAAACATAAAACCCATTGACCTTTTTTGTGTAGTTTTTACTTGATAAAACTGTCCAAAACTCTTAAAAAAACGTCAGTAAACCCCTTTCCCCAGCATAAATTGGGGCCCCAAACTTACAAACCTGTCCTAATTTTCCCAAGCCTGGAAACCTTAACGAGGGGGGTTTTTCGGTTTCCCCAGGAGTTTCGCCCTTGATTTTCTTCATCGAAACGAAAGGGCTTGGGGTTTCCCTGAAAGACGTGTGACTGAAAAATTGGGCCCCCTTGTTTTCCCGGAATTTTTTTAAGTTGGCTGGGGGGGCGTTTGGGACCAGGGGGGGCGTTTTGCATTTTTCCCTTTCAGCAAAGAAATTTGACTGAACTATGTTTTGAATTTTCTGTGAACAGGGGAAAAAATGTACAAAGGAATATAAGGAATTGTGAAAAAAAATAAAAAGAACCGGGAATTTAAGCAAGAAATGAATTAAATAATAAATTAATAAATAAAGAGGAAAACTGACTTACAAACGGAATCACTGTTTAAAAAAGACAGTCGGGTTTTTATAGTTTAAAATATTTTTATTTTGTGTCATTGTTGATTAGCTTTTCATTTTTTGTGATTTTTCCATGTAGATGTAACTCCCAAAATAAACGGGGAAAGTCTATTTTTAGACCCGTAAGAGGGTGGAAATCTGTGTGGCAAGCTTTTTAATATTTCGATGCCTCCATGCTTGGGCGGCAGCCCCCTTCCTCCCCCAAACCCCCGCGCAAAAGCCAAAAGCCTTTTGCCCACGAGGGGTTTCGCTTTAAGTTCGACTGTGTAAAGTTCTCCTTTTTTTTTAAAGGCGCCCGGGGGAAAAATTTCTAAAAAAGTGCCAAAATTTTCCCCTTTTCATTTTTTGACCCAAATTAACTGGGGTTTTAAATAAAAAAAAAAAATTAGATTCTGAAAAAGTATTTCATTTCTGGGAAAAAAGAGGGGAAAAAAAAAAAACATATACACATAATCACACAAAACACACACACCACCAAATCAAAATTGGTGTGAGGTGAAATAAAATATATACACAAATATCAAAATATTTTGGGGCTAGTAAGGGACTCGGAGAAAAAACCCTCCATTAAAATCTATTCTGACATTACTGTTTAAAAGGTGGCAAAAAAACGCGGGAAAAAAGAAAGGGACGAGTCAGTTTTGGGCTTTGCACGTGGGTCGCACGTGCCACTCCCCCCTTAAATGTGAAAGGCCATATTTTTCCGAAGGGTTTTTTAAAATGGCGAAACCAAGTGAATGCCACGTGTGAAAGGGGGTTGGGAAAGGGGCCCCTACCCCGGTTGGTATTTTAAAACAATGTTTTTGATTTACTTCTAATGGACATTTCTTATAAAGTTTCAAAGGGAAAGTTTTTTTCCTGAGTTAAAACCCCCCAGTTGTTTTTAAAGGGGAATTTTTGCTTGGTTAAAAGAATACAACCCTCGCCCCTAATTTTGGGCAAAAAATCTTTTCAGCAGCTTGGGGTTTTTGGGTTTTGGGGGTAAAGTATTCCCCTTTTAATACCCTGCCCAAAAAGTCAAATTTCCCCTAAATGAAACCCGGGTCCAGACTGAACAATTCCCCTTGTCTAGGAAAAAGACAGGTAAGGTAACGCGACTAAATTTGGGATCTATTATATAAATTACACTTCCTACCGAGGAACATCTACGTGCCTCTTTAGTTGCATTTTCCTCCTAGGGAGGGAGAAAACCTCTCCCGGGGAAACCCTACAAGCATCAGCGAAATTTTAAACCCGGAAAAAGTTTTTGACAAAAAAATTCAAACGTTTCTCCCCAAAGAAAAATTTGTAATTTCCGTGACCAAAAGACCTAAAACCGCAGGGGTTCGGGGGAAACCCCCCTTTCGTGTTTTTGAAGATGTACATTTAAGGAGAAGAAGGGATGGCCACAATTTAGCCCAGACAAAAAACTGAAATTTAGTGTACTGGGGCCCAAATGGGTTGTCTTCAAAAGCGGGGTGGTTCGAACCCGCAACCCCAAAGAAATTTTATGAGGGAACAAAAGGGGGAAACAACCCTCAGGCAAAAGAAACCCCAAACCCACAGGTTTTTCAGTTGCCATTTTCGCGACATACGGCGCCCGCGAGCGCTGGGCGTTTTGTTAGGAAATTTGTGTGAATTCCAAAAAAGGGTTATGCTGAAATCGGGTTTAAAAGTGAGCACTGATGTTTCTAGACAAAAACGTCTTTTGCAACCGGGGGTGAAAACTTAAAAAGGCCTGATAAAAAAAAAAAAAAAAAAAAGGATTTGGTGATAGTATAATATGATTGTGAAAATGAAATGAATGAAAATAACAAAAGAACAAAGAGGAAAAGGATGATGACATCACGTGATAAAATGCTTATTAAAAAAATTTAGATATACGAAAGGTACAGATAACAAAAACCCAAACTGAAATGAGAAAAACCCCAAAAATTTTAAAATTTAAAGGATAAAATATAATTATGTTTAATTGTCTTTGGTTTTGGTTATTACTATCATTATAATTTTTATTGTTATTATTTTTTGCTTTTAAACATTATTTTATTATCTTTATTATTTTTTTTAATTTTTTATTATTATTTTTTTATTTTTAAATTATTATTATTTTTTTATTTTATTTTTATTTTTATTATTATTATGAATTTTTTTTTGGTTATTTTTGGTTTTGTTTTTTTTGGGGGGTTATTTTTGTTCTCATTAATATTACTGATTATTATATTATTTTTTATTTTTTTATTATTTTTTTTTTTTTATTTTTTTTAATTGATTTAATTATTATTTTATTATTATTATTTTTAAATTTTTAAATTATATTAATTATTATTATCATTACATTTATTTTTATTTGGTTTTAATGTTATTTTATATTACACTACTACCAGTACTGTCAAAATAATAAAAAAAAGGGGTGAATAATAAGGGAAAGGGTTTGATGTAAAAAATTAATGAAAATAATAATAACAAAATTTAATTTAGAAAATTTAAAAATAATAATAATAATGGAATAATAAAAATTTTTTTTAATAAAATAATAATTAAAAATAAAATAATAATGGAAAAAGGATAAGATGATGAGGGGAAAATGATGAATGATTGAAAATAATAATAAAAAATTAATAATAATAATAAAAAATAAAAAAATAATGAAAATAGAAATCTTTCATCATCATCATGAAAATTTAAAAAAAAAGGGCAAAAAAAAATTTTAAACGATGTTTAAAATAATTTGGTGATGAATGATAATGAGATAAAAACCTTTATTTTAAATACTACTAAAAATGATAAAAAAAAAAAAAACAAAACAAAAAAACAGTAATAGCAAAAATGTGATATGAAAAGGGATAAGAACAATTAAAACCAAAATAAAGGTTTATGAATGTGATGAAAAAAGGGATGGTATTTCATGCATCTTTTTAAAACAAAAAATGGGTTATCTTTAAAACAGAAGAAAAATTCACCGGTGATAATAATAAGCGTGAAAACCCTGTTAAGTCAAAAATATCCTCAGATTTTTGTTTCCCACGTTCCCCAAACCAAACACAAACACCACCCCGTAACCCCTTTTGGAAAACCGAACCCCCCCCGCAACCCAAACCCGTGTTCAGCAACGAAAGGTCCGTGGGGGGCACGCGAGACAGAAGATTCCCTCACGGATTGATGGAAGGGCTGCCCGGCGAGGGGGGAAACCGAAGCCTTATGAAAAAAAGGTTTTTATTGTCCACTTTTCTGAAAACTTTTTAAAAATTTAAAGCGGCTGAATAAACATAAGGTTTGGGTTTTCCAGCGTAAAAGCCCTTTTTCACAATAATTTTTTACCCCAAAGGGAACCCCCCGTGGACAGAGATCCTGCCCAATTGGCAAGGGAGAGGACATCTCTGGGGACCTGACCAGCCGGCTGATCGTCGTCGGGTTTATGATAAAAAAAACAAAAGAACGCAGCAAAAAAATGCATTAAGATACCACAAAACAGGATCAGGTTTGCCCCCAAAAAAAAAAATTAGGATTTTTAAGGAGGACCCCCCTAAAATCGGGCGATTGTTTTTGATTTACTGTTTTCCCCCGCGCTTTGAGAAAAACCGGGAACTGGTTTTCCACCCAAATCTGAGGGCAAAGGATCGAATTACGTTTCAGATGAAAGGGCAGGTACTTTGGGCTTTTTTCAGGCCGTTGTCCCGGGGTATTTTTTCTTTCCTGGGTAGGAAAAGTAAAGGGGAAAGAACCAGAAAAAAACCCCCCTTTTAAAATTATCCCCAGCAGATGATATGGGTTTTCATTGTTCCCCCTTTGGCGGGGGGGCAAAAACAAGGGGGCGTCAGTCTGGAGCAAACTATCCCTTGTGCGAGCTCTTCCCGACCTGTACCCCGAGGTTGTTGCATCTGATGGACATGCCGTGGGGGGGCTTTTGTGGGGGGGAACCCAATTTAAATTTGGGGGGTTGCTGTAATATATATATATATAAAATTTTAATATATATATATAATTTATATATATATATTATATATATATATTTTAAAAATTAAATATGTGTGTGTGTTGTTTTGGTGTTGTGTTTGTGTGTGTGTGTGTGGGGGTGTGTGTTGTGGTGTGTTTTGTGTGTTTGTGGGGTGTGTGTGTGTGTTGTTTTGGGGGGGGGGGAAAAATGTTGTTGGGTTTTTTGTGTGTTTGGGTTTTGTAAGTTTTGAGAAGGAGGGAGGTTGAAAGAAAAAATTGAAAAAAATTTTTTCCCGGCAAAAAACCCCGCAATTTACCCCCCAAATCCGGGGAGACTTTTTACAATTTTAAATTTCTGAAAAAAGTAAAAGGGTGCTTTTACTATTGGGAAAATTTAAGAATAAAAGTTTTTTAAAAAAGGAAAATAACAAAGGTAAAAAAAACATTCTCTTTCAAAAAAAAAGGTAGCAAAATTATTTGCAAAAAAGAATTTAAAAAGAAAAAACGGGGAATTTTTGGGGGGGCGGGATTAAAAAAAAAAAAAAGTTTTGGGAACAGGGCAATTTATAACAAAGCAAAGGGTAAACGGGGAAGGGGGGTTAAAAAAACTTAAAGGGGATTTTTCGGAAAAAGGTTTGGGTAAAAAAAATTTGGGTTTTTGGGTGGGATGGGGGTGTGGGCCCGGTGTCGGGAATTTTGGTTATTATTAGGTTGAAAGGTTTTGGGGGGAAAGAGTTGGGTTTTTTTTAGTATTTGGGGTTTTTTTGGATGGGGGTGTGTTTTTGGGGTTTTTGTGTTTTTGTGTGGGGCTCTTGTGTGTGTGTTTATGTGGGGGTGTGTGTTTTGATTGTTGTTTTTGTGGGGGTTGTTTTATGGTGTGTGTGTGTGTGTGTGTTTTAGTGTGTGTGGGTTTATTGTGTGTGGGGTTTTGGTGTGTGTGTGTTTTTTATGTGTGTGGTTTGGTTTTGGTGTGGGTTTATGGGGGGTTTTTGTGGTTTGGGGTTTTTGTGTTGGGGTTTATGTGTGTGTGGGTTTATGTATGTGGGTTTGTGGGGTGTGTGTTTATGTAGTGTTGTGTGTTTATTATGTATGTGGGGTGTGTTTTTATTATATTTTGCTTGTGTGTGTTTGGGGTGTGTGAAAAACGAGAGGGCCCCCCAAAAAGCCCCCCAGAATATGAGGGGACACGAGAGGGGGGAAGCCCCGTGTCCCCAGATGTGAGCAAGACAAAGATGGATTTGGAAAAGTTAATAAAAGGGGTTTAGTTTTGATGGTTATTCTGAAGGAGATGTGACCGCTAAGGGGCCCCCGTGTCCCCGGGGGGGGAAAGGCCCCTTTGGGTTTGGCCGGGCCTTGGGGGGCTTGGGTTTTTTTTTTTTTTTTTTTTTTTTTTTTTTGGCGGGGGGTTTCCCCTTCGGGGGGGGATTTTTATCCCGTGCAAAAAAGAGAAAGCCGGGCGACATCTGGATATTTTATTTTTTTTTTGTGTGTGTGTGGTGTGTGTGTGTGTGTGTTGTGTGTGTGTGTGTGGGTTTGTGGGCGGGGAAAATAGGACAACAGCCACAGTAAGAATTAAAACAAATCGTGACTTTTCAAATTTTCTCAAGAGATCCCATCAGAGGAAAAATAACCGAATGGAAAAAGCCCGTTTCCAGTTGGGTTTATTAACCCAAAACAAAGGGGCATGGCTTTGACGGACATTTGGGGAAAATTTATATAAGTACATTTTGGGGGGTTCCCCATTTTTGGGACATCGGGCGCTACTTCGATATAATCATAGGGGAAATAGATTTTTATGAATGGGGGCCGAAAACTTTAGGTTGTTTGCTTAAAAGGGATTTGTGTTTTGGGAAAAAAAAAGACCAACAATTTGTATTCACCATTATTGGAAATACGTAACCCCATTTCATTTTCCGTTTTTTTTCCCAAAACAAGTGAAACGATACAGGGAAAATTACCCAAACCATTGAGTTTGGGTGGGAATTTTTTTAAAATGCGATTTCCGAAATTATCTTTTTATTGACTAGCAACCCCTATGAGGTAAGGCAGTAGGGCCCCTTTTTAAAACCCAAAACTTTAAATATGGGGTGATTTTTTTTGGGAAAACATAAAAAAACGTTCATTCTTTAAAACACAAAACACACACACACAAAAACCACACACACACCACACAAAAAAAAATATTATATATTATATATATAAATATATATTATATATTAAAAATAAAAGATGTATTTTTTTTTTTTTTTTTTTACGGTAGGTTCATGTTTGAGCCCCGTGGTCCCCAAAATGATATTTTAATTTGAAAGTTTTCATTTTGTGTGCTTTTGGAGGTAATGTGTAGGGCCCCCATTTCCTTTCCAGGGAAAGAGTCCCCCCGGTTTTTTACCTATTTAGGAAACATTTCCTATTTTATTGGGCTTGGGACCAGAAAGGATTTGGGAGAAGGAGTAATGCAAGGCCACATTGAATTCCCCTTTTTAGCCACCCAGTGGCAAAAATAGGCAATCGGGGGTTAAAGTTCCCTGGAAAGTTAATTTTTTTTTGGTCTTTCATTAAAATCTTTTTTTCCCTTTTTGTTTTTTCCTTTCAAAATCCTTTTCAGATAGGGCGTGGGTGTAGATAAAAAGCCTCGTTTTTTTTCCCCAAAATCCTTTTATTTTTTAAAAATTTTGAAAAAATTTAAATGATTTAAATAAACAGAAATGAGCTATGACATCATTTTAAAAACATTAAACGAAAAACGTGTAGGGCATGCAGGGCGGGCTTTTGGGTGATTTGGGGAAAAAAGGGGGATTTTGCAATGGTAGAATCTTTGGGGTTTTTAAGTTAAGCACATGAACCCCTTTTTCCCCCCCGAAAATATCATAATATGTAGTTGACGGAAAAAAAAATTATACATTTTGAAAATACTTTACTTTAGTTTAAATAGTAATATGTATAAAATATTTTTTTTTCTTTTTTCTTTTTTTTTCCGGGAATTCAGTAAATCTAATAATTGGTAGGATGCTTTTTAAATTTTTGGAAGATTTTTTTACTATGGGTTTCCCTTTTTTAAAAAAAGAAGAACGGAAAAATAATTTAAAAAAAAGAAAATATAGCACCCACATATTTAATAAGCCCAAATCTGTCGGTTATTAAAAAACCTTGTCTAACCCCGGGAAAAGAGATAAAGGTTTACGGCCCAAACTTTTTTCATGGGTTTTTGGGGTACATCCCTTTTGCTTAGTCGCGGAAGGATTTCCCACGTGTTTTCGGTCACCCGAACCATTTCGTAAACCCCCTTTGATATTTTGTATTGGCAGGTGCACGAAATGGTTTTTTTCGGGAAAGGGAAAGGCCCAAGAAAGCTAAAATCCCAAACCCACGGAAATCCACCCAAATTTTTATGGTCCAAAGGCTACCCCCTCCTTTTCCCCACGGGGGTAGGGCATCTGTCACATCGAAAAGTAAATAATGTTTAGTAGTAAAAAAATGAAATATAAAGTGTAGGGCCCTATCATTATAAAATCAAAATTTAAACAAGTCCATGAAAAAATTTGAAAAAGAAAATGTTTTACACCTATTACCTAAAACCAAAAAATTTGATTTTCCTTTTGCGCTATCCCCTACTACGGGCGAACTGGAGGGATGTTGGCGTTGCGTTGCTCAACCTCTTTTTGAAAAATGTTCGGGTGAGTATCCCATCTGCATTTTAGTCTTTTTTCTTGGCGGGGGCTTTTTAGCGGGAGCTGTAGGTCTTTATATGAATTTTTGCTGCATTTTTTAAAAGGGGCACCCGGAAAACGGGGGGTGATCTTTTTCAGGGTGGCCACCTAGCCCCGCTGCTAGATGGTGCAGCTACGAAAAAAAAATTTAGAAAGGTATCAGCGATGACAAGATTTCATATAAATTAATTTTGCGGTTTTTTCCCAAAGAAAATTCTACACTTTTACTGTGTTTTTTTTATTTTCCCACACACACACCCCCAACACACCACACCCACACCCCAACACCCCCACACACCCAAAACACAAAACACACCCACACACACACCCCCAACACACAACACACACAAACACACAAAAACAAAAAACCACAACCAACCCAAACAAACCCGCACACACAAAACCCCGAAACACACAACCACACCCCACACACACCCCACACGCACACACAACCCCCACAAAAAAAGGACGCTAAAAGGGGTTACAGGAACCCTATTCAAAGTAATATATTATATATGTTTTATAATATTTTTTTATATAATAAAAAAAAAAAAAAAAAGAAAAAATATATATAAGATAAATATAAAGGGGATAATATTATAAATATATAATTATATATTTATATTAAAATTAAAAAAAAAAACAAACCAAAAGAAAATTATATATAAATTATTATAATATAAATATATATATATATATAAAATATTAAAAATATATATTTTAATAAAACAAAACCCCACACACACACACACACACAAAAATTTTTTATATTATTATAAATATATATTTATTATTTTAAAAATATATATATAATAATAATATATATTAAAAAAAAAAAAAAAATTTTTTTTTTTTTTTTTTTTTTTTTTTTAAAGTGCCCTGCCCTTTAAAAGGGGGACGTTGGCGTCATGGATTTTCCATGTTTTTTCTTGGAAATTTAGAGGGGGGTTTTGGTTTTCCCCCGGGTTTGCCCTTCCCCCGGGGTTGGGACCGGCCCCCATTTCTTTTACCCGGGGGGGGGAGAAAATGAGGGGGTTTTCCCCCAAAAAACCCCGGGGCCCGGTGACTCGAAACCTTTCCCGAAAAAAGACCCCGGGTGTGACTTTGAATTTAAATTCAAATTGGGGGTTTAAATTAATATTAATATATATATATATTAAAAATAAAATATCCCATTTTATATATATAAATATAATATAATATTTATTTATTTTTTTTTTATTTTTTTTTTTAAAGGGGGAGGTTCATGTTAAAGCCGCCGTGGTCACAGTGAAAATTTAATTTTTTTTTTTCATGTTGTGCCGATTTTGGAGCGAGTACGTGGTGGGGGCCCCAGTTCATTTCCACGGAGAGTGCGGGTTACCTTTAGGTAACTTCTCTCTATTCATCCGGGCTTGGGACCAGCACTGGGGGGGTGCCCAAACCCCAAAGGAAAAGGGAAATTTCCCCCAAAAACTTTTGTTTCTTTTTTTAAAAAAGTAAAATGGGGTTTTTTAATATTTTTAAAAAAAAAAAATATATATTTTTTTTTTTTTTTTTTTTGGGGGGGGGGGGTGTGTGTGTTTTTTTTGGGGGTGTGGGGGGGTTTTTTTTGGGGGGGAAAAAAAACCCCCGCCCCCCGGGGCCGCCTTAAACCCCCCCTTTCCTTTGGGGGAAAAGGGGTTTTTTTGGGTTTTTGGGGGGGAAAAAACCCCCCCCCCCCCGGGGAAAAAATTTGGGGCCCCCCAATTTTTCGGGAAAAAACCAAAAGGGGGGGCCCCCCCAAAAAGGGGGAAACCCCCCAAAAGGGGGGGGAAAACCAAACCCCCGGGGGGGGGGGGGGGGGGGTTTTGGTTTCCCCCGGGGGGCCCCCCTTTTTTGGGGGGGTGGCCCCCCCCCGGGGGGGGGGGTTTTCCCCCCGGGGAAACCCCCCATTTCCGGAAAAGGGGGGAAAATTTTTTTTGGGGGGGACCCCCTTTTCCGCCGGGCCCCCTTTTGGGAATTTTTTAAAAAAACCCTTTCTTGGGGGGAAAAAAATTTTTTTTTGGGGGGGGAAAATTCCCCAAAAAGGGGTTGGGGTTTTGGGGGAAAAAAAAAAGGGGGGGGTTGGGGTTCCCCCCAAAAGGGGTTTTTTGGGGGTTTAAAGGTAGGGGGAAAAGGGGGGGGGGTTAACCAATTTTTGGGGGGTTTGGGGCCCAAGGAAAAAAAAATTTTAAAAATTTTTTTTTTGGGGGGAAAAATTTTCCCCCCAAAATTTTAAAAAGGGGGGGTTTTTCCCCCCAAAAATTTGGGGGAAAAAGGGGTTTTTGGGGAAAAAAAGGGGGGGGGAAAAAAAAACCCCCCCCCGGGGGGGTTTTTTTGGGAAAACCCCCGGGGGGGGGTTTTTTAAAAAAATTTAAAAGGGGGGGGGGGCCCCCCCCCGGGGGGGACGGTTTTTTTAAAAAAAAAACCCAAAAAATTTTTTGGGGGGGGAAAAAGGGAAAAAGGGGGGGGGTTTTTTTTTAAACCCCAAAAAAAAAAAAAAAAATGGTTTTTCCCCCCATCCCCCAAAACCCTTGGGGGAAGGGGGTTTTGGGGAACCCCCGGGGGTTTTTTTAAAAAAAAACCCCCCGGGGGGTTTTTTTGGGGGTTTGGGGGTCCCCTTTTTCCCCCCCCCCGGGGGGTTTGGGCCCCCCATTTTCCCCCCCCCCCAAAAACCCGGGGGAAAAATTTGGGGGGGGAAGGGGGGTTTGGGGGTCCGGGGAAACCCGGGGGGAAAAAATGGGGGTTGGGGGGGCGGGGCCCGGGGCCCGGGGGAAATTTGGGGGGGGCCCCCGGGGCCCCCGGGGGGTCCGTTTGGGGGGGGGGGAAAAATTTTTTTGGGGGGGGTTTTTTTTTTAAAATATTTTTTGGGGGGCCCAAAAAATTTGGGGTTTTTTTAAAATTTTTATATATAAAATATAATAAAAAAATTTTTTTTTTTTATATAAAAAAAAAAAATTTTTTTTTTAAAAAAAAAAAAAAAACCAAACAACAAAAAAAATATATAAAAAATTTCCCCACACCCCCCCACCACCCCCCCACCCAAAAAACACCCAAAACCCCCCCCACAAAAAAACCCAAAAAAACCCCCCCACACACACCCCCCAACCCCCCCCACAAAAAAAAACCAAAAAAAAAAAACACCCGGGGGGTTTTTTATTGGTTTAAAGGGGCTCTTTATTAAAAAGCACACGAGACGATGGGGGGGAAAGGGGGGGGGGGGGGCCCCCCAAGGGAAGGTAGGCCCCTTATCCCCCGAAAGGGGAAAAAAAAAATTTTTTTTAAAGTTGGGCCCCCCCGGGGGGGGGGGGGGGGAGGAGGGGGGGAAG
>NW_023658923.1:62500-70000 GCF_015228065.2 Penaeus monodon
TTTTTTGTTTTTTTAAAATTTTAAAAAAAAAAAATAATAATAATAAAAAATATTTTTTTTTAAAAAAAAAATAATTTTTTTAAAAAAAAAAAAAAAAATTAAAACCTTTTTAAAAAAAAAATTTTTAAAAATTAAATTTTAAAATTTCCCCAAAAATTTCCCCCCCCAAAAAAAAAAAAAAAAATTTTAAAGGGTTTTTAAAAAACCAAAAACCCAACCTTTTTTTTTAAAATTTTAAAAAATTTTTTAAAAAAAAATTTTAAAAAAAGTTTTGGGGAAAGGGGGGTTTGGGGGTTTTTTTTTGGGGGGGGGGGGGAAAAAAAAAATTTTTTTTTTTTTTTTTAAAAAAAAAATTTTAAAAAAAAAATTTTTTTTAAAAAAATTTTTTTTTCCCCCCAAAAACCCCCCCCCAAAAAAACCCCCCCCCCCCCCCCCCCCAAAAAAAAAAAAAAAAAAAACCTTTTTTTTTTTTTTTAAAAAAAAAATTTTTTTTTTTGGGGGGGGGGTTTTTTTGGGGGGAAAAGGGCCCCTTTTTTAGTTTGGAAGGGGGGGGGGGGTTTAAAAATTTTTTTTTTTAAAAAAACCCCCCTTTTTTTCCCCGGGGGGGGGTTTTTTTTTTTTAATTAAAACCCAAAATTTTGGGGTTTGGGGGGTTTTTTTTTTTTGGGGTTTTTTTTAAAAATTTTTTTTGGAAATTTGGAAAAAGGGGGGAAAAAAAACAGGAATTTGGGGAAAGAAAAACCAAAAAAAATTTGGGGAAAGGGGGGTTTTTGGGGGGGGGGGGGGGAAAAAGGGGGGGGGAAAAAAAAAAAAAAAAAAAAAAGGGGGGGAAAAAATTTTTTTTTTTGGGGGGGGAAAAAAAAAAAAATTAAAAAAAAAAATTTTTAAAAATAAAAAAAGGAAAAAATTTTTAAAAAAAAAGGGTTTTAAAAATTTTTCCCCTTTTTTTAAAAAAAAAAATTCTTTGGGAAAATTTTTTTTTTAAAAAAATTTTGGGGGAAGGGGGGGAAGGGGGGGAAAAAAAATAAAAAATAAGGGTTTAAAAAAAGGAAAAAGGGGGGAAAAAAAAGGGGAAAAAAGGGGGGGGAAAAAAAAATTAAACCAAAAACCCAAAAAAAAATTTTTAAAAAAGGGGGGGTTTTTCCCCGGGTTTTTTCCCCCCTTTTTTTTTTTAAAAAGCCCAAGGTTTTGGGGGGTTTTTTAAAAAAAGGGAAAAAATTTTCCCAAAAAAACCCAAAATTTTAAGGGGGTTTAAAAAAGGGGGGGGGGGGGAAAAAAAAAGGGGTTTGGGGGGGGAAAAGGGGGAAAAAAAAAAAGGGGGGGGAAAAAAAAAAACCCCTTTTTTCAAAAAACCCCCGGGGGGCCCGGTCCTTTTTCCCCCCCCTTTTCCCAAATTTGGTCCTTTTTAAAAAAGGCCCGGGGGTTTGGGTTTTTTCCAAAATTTTGGAAAAAAAAAACCCCAAATTAAAGGGGACCCAAAAAAAAATTTTTTAAAAAAAGGGGGAAGGGGTTTTAACCCCCCCAAAAAAGGGGGGGAAAAAACCCCCCCCAAAATTAAACCCCCCCCCCAAAAGGCCCCAAAAAAAAAAAAAAAAAAAAAAGGGCCCCCTTTTCCCCCCCTTCCGGGGCTTAAAAAAAAATAACCATTCCCCCCCTTTTTTTTTCCCCCAAAACGGAAAAAACCCCCCAAAAAAAAAAAAAAATTTTTTTTTTTTCCCCTTTAAAAACCCCCACTTTAAAAACCCCCCCCAAAAAAAAAACCCCGGGGTTTTAAAAATTTTGGCCCCGGGGGGGCCCCCCCCCAAAAAACCCCCCCTTGAAAAAAGGGGGGGGTTAAAAAAAGGGGGGGGCCCCCCGGAAAAAAACCCCCCCAAAAAAACCCCCCCAAACGGCCCCCCCCCCCCCAAAAACCCCCCGGGGGAAATTTTTCCCCGGGGTTTTCCAAAAAAAAATTTTTTAAAACCCACCCCCGGGTTAAAAAAATTTTGGGAGGGGTTTCCCCAAACCCCCCCCGGGGGAAAAAAAAAAAATTTTTTGGGGGGGGGGTTTTTGGGGGCCCCCAAAAAATTTTTAAAAATTTTTAAAAAAAGGCTTTGGGCCCCAAATTTAAAAAAAAAAACCAAAACCCCCCCCCGGCCCAATTTCCGGGTTTGGGGGGGAAAAAAAAAACTTTAAAAAAGGGGGGTTGGGGGCCCCCAGGGGAACCCCAAAAAAAAACCCCCCAAAAAAAAGGGAAAAAAAAACCCCCCCTTTAAAAAGGGGGTTTTAAAAAAAACCAAAAAACCCCCCCCAAAGGGACCAAACCCCCAAAAAAAAATTGGCCCAAAAAAAAAAAGGGAAAGGGGCCCCCCCCCAAAAAAGGGCTAAAACCCCCTTTAAAAAAAAATTTGGCCAAAATTTTTAGGGAAAAAACCCCCCCCCCTTTTTGGGTTTGGGGGGAAAAAAAAAACCCCCCAAAAAAGGTTTTAAAATTTTGGGTTTTTTTTTTTTTCCCCCCCCCAAGGAAAAACCCCCCCAGGTTTAAAAGGGCCCCCCGAGGGTTAAAAACCCAAAACCCCCCCCGGGGGGGGGGCGGGGGGGTTTCCCCCAAAAACCCCCCCCCCCCATCACAGAGTGAATACAGTACTCCGAGTGGATCAGTCGTCTGAGCACCACTGCAGGTGCTGGCTTTGCCGCAAGGGATGCCACAAAATCCTTGAGGGAGAGGCAGAGGCAGTTGCAATCAGGGAGGCCTAGCCCACGTCGTCCCTCAAGGAATGACATGTGGCCATACATACAGACTCCAGGGCAGCCATTGACTGTCTTCAGCACAGCTCAACCCAAAGGCAACATCTACCTCCTGACCACTGTGCTACCATAGTGCAGAGGGTTCTTGTTCAGGGTTAGAAGAATAATCATTAACCGAGTCCCAGCCACATTGGCATCAGAGGAATGACATTGGCAGGGGTATGCCCTCAAATCCCATGATCATACAACCAAGCCAAAAATACTAAAGGAGAAGTGTACTGCAGCCACTCGTACCTTCCTCCTGCAGCTTCACAGAGAGGAAACGAAATTCTCCCCTCGGCCAACTGGTACTCAGACACCACAGGCTATGAACCACTGGCACTCTTTGAAATAATCAACAGAGGTACCGAAGTCATTCTTCACAGAACACGACTAGGTTTCTATGTTCATGGCAGATTATAGAGACAATAGACTGTGAAGAGAGGTGTTGCAGGCATTGCGGCGAGCCAAACGCCACACTCGTACATTGCATACAGAATTGTGAGCACACACAATTCCTGAGACAGGGACCACCGTCAACAGCCGCCGTGCTGGTAAAGAGATTAAGCGGTGTGCTTACACCATGGCGGCAGAAGCGCCAACTGTCAATCCCATCGCCACGGTAAGCACCATCAGAAAACAAAATGAGACAGCCATAAAAAACTGACATAGGCCGGGCCATATACAGAAGGCCCAGGCGAAGCTAGAACTTCACAAATCTCAAGGATGATAACCTTTCGGTCCCAAGGATTATGTTGAGGGAAAAATTTGATTCCTCCACAGCAAGCTAGACCGTGGCTCTTGTGTGATACCCTGGCTGTTATGTGCACACTTTTCGTTGTTGCCGTGACCCTAATTGCTTGCAATTAGCTTCGTGCCCTGTACTTACTCTTTACTTTACCTACTTTTTTCGGCATTAGGATAACTCGCTTCGCATTGATGGTGAACTGGACCCCATCTCCGAGCTCGTGCTCAGACGTGGGCAGACCTTTACATCCCGCAGGGGAGGGTGTGTCTGGGTGGCCTTAGCGTGCCTGCCTTAAGGTGCCTTGCGAGTTGCCATCCTTTGTTAGGGACAGGTCTGGCAGACCTTGTCATGACTGCCACTTATAAAATTCGTATAGGGAACGAATAGAGAGGAAGGAGCCCTTCCTTTTCGACGCCTTCAGCCACCTTACCCCATTCTGTCGGTATTAACACCTGCTAGACCCACACTATGGCATGACCATGGGCCATGTCATAGAATTTTCATATGCTGTAGAGTCCATCTCTTGTGAGGTGGCTCTCCAGAGGATCTTCCCTATCTCTGAGGTGGCAGTCACATACCTCTTTAAGATCCACAATGGCTTCAAGGTGACAATAGCCAAACCTGAACAACTGACCCCATTCCTCTCGACCGAAGGCCAAAGGAAATTAAAAGATCAAGGTTCACTCCGTCCCCTCTCCTGAAACGAAGGCTAAATGCACGGTCGTGGCTAAAAAATATCGACAGGACGATCCTCCCACGATGTTGTGAGTCTATCAATCATGTACTATCCGCCAAGAACAGTGTCACTGTCCTTGACTTTACAAGCCTCCCGAGTCACGAATCGTTAAGATTCGTGTCTCTTCCCCAAGTAAGCCCAGAAAACTTCTCTCACGTGGATCATGATGTTTAATACATCGGTCATACCTACAATATTGAACCAGAGTGCTTTATTCACATTGAACAATACCTTAACTGTTACCGGTACAAACACAATAAACACACATGCACACACACACACACACACACACACACAGATGCTCTCATTGCGGTGGCGAAGGTCACTTCGCCAAATGCAAGGAGAGCATCAAATGCTGCAGCTGCGAGGGGTCACACATTGCAGTTAGCGGATCTGCCCTGAAAGAAAAGAAATTTTGAGAGCAAAACGAAAACCAGATTAGGAAAAAAAAAACACTGCTCCCTCATACGCTACACTTCTTAACCAGACTAGCATACCGAGACAACTCTGCCTCCACCTCCCCAATTCAACAGCACATTTACACCTAACACAAACCAAAAAATACAAGCCATCTTACACGTAGCTCTCTTTGCTGCTAAATACAATGCCAAGAAATTTGCAAACATTGTCCCTATCATACTACAGAAAAACGGTTTCCCAAGCACTGTTGTCCCAGAGGAGATCTTCAAAGACGACAATTTATACATTCCAGATACACCACAACATCACAAACACAGCAACTGAAGTGACAAACACTGACCCAGAGCCTCTTTGCTCCACACAAAGACACCTCGTTTTGCAACCAGCACCACAACGAAAATCGAAAGAAACTGCACAAGCACTTAACACTACAAAACACTGGACACAAATGCAAACAGATCTCACCACCAAACAAGCACGCCAAAAAAAGAGTTCCGTAGCCTCGTCGTCATCGTATGGATGACACCATCCTTGACGACAGAGAGTAGCGGCCTCCAACATCACGTCGAAGTCGTTCTCGAAGCCGATGAGAGCTCCCTATCCCATTGAGGGAGCCGTTGACCGTGTTCCATTCTAGGGCGCTTGGGACAGCACAGAAGTATTGGGAATTGGCCTTGCCGATTCCCAGGACTTCCGCCCTGGTGTCTTTCTCGCATGGCTCTCTCTCTACCTCGAGAACCGTCACGGTCACGTCCCGGAACAACTACCGTGCTCAGGTAACGCCACGCAAGGTAACCCAAGTAAAATGGGTCTACCCGAGTGGAAATGCTAAGCAAATGTATGGTAGTTTTTTCGATTTCCGTGATAATTTTTTTATTACTTTCTAGAACAAGAACGTTCCGGATGGGTCCTACTGAATTCTATTACATCACTCTTTTCTTTTTTGAAACAAAAAGACTCCCTACATAGGACTTACTTCTTCCATCATACACAAATAGAGAAAGGGCCGCCCTGACTCGTTTTCGGGAACAAGCAGACTAGGAATCGTTTAAATCTAATGAAATGATCAAAACTTTGCAAATTAATCTTGACGGGCTTGATTCCCAAACACATCGATGGGTATTGGAATTATATCTTTCGCCCGCCTCGGCCTCAACAATTGCTGATCACGATCCCCAGGTCGCAGTATAAACGCACAATATCATTTCAAGCCATCTGAAAGCAAAATTTCCTCCTGACCTGTTTCCGAAGTCATTTTACTCAAATTTGAAACGTTAACATTTTCCGATGGGACACCATCGATAGTCTTGATTAACGATGACAAAAATTTGGACATATTTCGTTAAAAAAAAAGTATAATGCAACAATCACAGGAATTTTGGCAAAAACAACTTAAAGGTAGCAACGTCCCCCCCCCCCCTTCTACACCTCATTCAGAATAACGCAAAAGTTTCAGATACCGTGGATGTTATTAATTTTTTGACGATTACTGGTACCATGTTTTCTACCCTCACCCCCTCTCCCCTATTCCTCAACAGAATTCAAGAAATTGATACATGGATCAAGAACATGGGTGGAAACTAACCCAGAGCCAATTATCTGACTGGATAAGCTGACTACACTGCGAACTCACAGCCCCATCTCGTGTGAGAAAGTAAAAGAAAAATATAAGGTTTTCTCCGTAAGGTTTCGGCTCCTCACAATCGGACGCGACGCTCTTATTTCACCTTCCTGCCACCTTATACAAGCTTTGACTCACCTTTACAATGCCTCTCTCACTACCGGCTATTTTCCCTCTCCCTTTAGTGCTTTTATGTGGGGTCTCTTCATACCCACAAAAGACCTGAACTGACCCCAAAGAGTCTACTCAGACATTAGGCCAAATTTCCGAAAAATCATAAACGCTCGATTAAGGTGGTAATCTCGAAGACCATAACCTCTCACACAAACAATTCGCTTTCGCTCGCATCGCTCGATGCAGGACGCCTTCAGATCATCACAGACTACATAAACCACAATAAAGACGCGACAACTAAAGACCTGTTCTTGTCACAAAAGATGTTGAGTGAGCCTTTGACACGGTGTGGCCTGCTGTGCACTATTTTCAACTTCCCACTTTGATTTTTCTCGATGATCGCAGGATTAAAAATTAAATTCTTAAAACAAAGTTTTCAGGCACCAAGGTTGTAGGGATCTCCTTATCCACCGAAGTTGGCCGGCCGCCCTCCCGCCAGGCTCGTGTGGGAAGGGGAAGCCCTGTGCACCGGAGGAACTCCCACACCAACACAAAAGATTAAAGATGGCGCTGAGCCACCCTCACCCTTTTCCTCTTTTTCAAAGAACCCACTACAACTATTACCCCAAGCTTTACCCTGCATGCGGGATAAGCCCCGGCTCCTTTGTCTTCTCCTAAAAATTCATTTTCCTCCACCTTATCCTGTCACCATCTCATTCTTCTTCCCACTCTTCTTTCCAAACTGTTTGCGCGATCGGGGGGGGTGCTCCTTATCATACAGTTCCTATTCACGTGCTTTGCCGTGACCTAAGTGTAGTGACTATGTTTGATACAGTGATTGTGACTATGTGTGATAAGTCTCGTGACTGTGGTGCATTGACTATCGTGGAGTAAAGTGCAGTGCTTGGTACATAACTATATAAAATAACATTGTTTCGTGCCCGTTTGTACTCCTGTTTGTGTATCACTGTTTTATATCACATGTATCACCACTGCACTGCATAAAGGCTTATCAATTTGCCCGTGCCCGTTGTAACTTACCATGTCTGATCTCTTTCCGTAGCAGCTGACAATTTATGTATATATATATATGAG
>NW_023658924.1:2500-22599 GCF_015228065.2 Penaeus monodon
ATTATAAAATAAAAAAAATATATAATAATATATATATATATAAATATATATATATATATATATATATTATATAAATAAGTATGTATAAAACAACACCACACCACACACACAACACACAGACACAACCACACACACACCAACACACCACACACACAAACACACACACCACACCTACAACCACACACACACAACATATATTATATTATATATATTATATATAATATATATTTATTATTATATATATAATATATTATATTAGACAAAAACACACACACAACCAAACACCCCTACACACAAAACAACACCACACACAAACACACACAAAAACACCCCACACACAAATTATATAATAATAATATATAAATATATATTATTAATATATATATATATATAATATTATATTATTTTTTATATATATATATATTATATATATATTAAAATAAATATAATATAATATATATATATATATATATAAATTTATATTAAAATAATAATATAATATATTAGACACAAAACCACACACCACATAAAAAAACCACACAAAACACACACACAACACACACACACACACGCAACACACATATAAAATATATAATAAAATATATTAATATATAATTTATATAATAATATATATATATATTATATATAAATATATATTTATGATATAGTATACTAATACATATAATATATATTAAAATATATATATATTAAAATTTTAAATTTTAAAATTTTATATAATATATATACTTCTATTAACATGACAATAATTTTATGATAAAAGTGAGAAAAAAAGAATTTTGGGTAACATTTGGATTATTAATATTTTTACTATTATCATTTTTATAATTTTTTATCATTTTTATTTTTATTATTATATATATTTTATTTATTATTATTATAATTATATTATTATTATTATTATTATTTTCATTATTTTATTGTCTTTATTATTTCTTTAATTTAAGAAATTTTTGCCAAAAATATATTATAACTGAAAAAAAACAATATAATAATAAAAGTATAAATTTTTAAAATACAATTTTTATAATATTGTTATTAATATTATTATTTTTATATATCATTTTTATTATTTTTTTTTGGTAGTATAATTGTAAAAATAATTTTATAACAGTAATAATTACAGAATAACGATATTAATTGAAATAATGATATAAATAAAAATTTTGAAACGGATATTGTTTTTATTTTTGTTATTACAATTATTTTGTAGTTTTTTAGTATAGAGTAAATTTTATTTAAACTGCAATAAATTTCAATAATAAAAGAAAAAAAATTTCAAAATGTGAAATAAATTTCAAAATGGAAATGATGTGAAATGATGTAATGATGATAATGATGATGATAACGATAATAATGATGATAATCGATAATAAGATGATAAAAACAGGAATTGGTCCCTATATAATAAAAAAAAATAAAAGGGGAAAAAAAACCAAGAGTCGAAAAAAGCCAAAAATTTGCAGTAATAAAACATAATAACGATATTAATTGAAATAATGTATAAAAATATTATAGAAAAGTTATTATTTTTTTATTATTTTTATACATTTTTATTGTAGTTGTTTTTAGTACAGATGTAAAAATTTTATTTTAACTGCAATAATTGCAAAATAATGATAAAAAATTGCAAAATGATGAAATAATTGCAATAAAGAGATAATGATGATGATAATGAGATAATGTGAAATGATGATGATAACGAAATAATTTTGATAATCAGTAATAAGAGTAAAAAGGAAATTGTGTCCATATTAATAAAAAAGGTAAAGAAAAAAAAACCCAAAAAATCGAAAAAGCGGCAAAATTACGAAAAAATTTGCCTTTTTAGAGTAGACTCCAAAAAAGACGTTTTTCCATTCATTTTATGATTCTGGCAATTTTAGGGTAAAAAATGAAAAAATTACCAGAAAATTTATTTAAACATGACAAAAGATGATAAAAAGGGGAATAAAAAAGAATTGGATAAATTTGATGATTATTTAAATTATTTTATTTCATTATTATCAATTATTATATTATTTATTTTATTATTATTATTTATTATTAATTATATATTATTATTATTTTATTATTATTTTTTATTATTTTAAATTTTTGTATTTTTGCCAAAAAAAAATATTTAGAAATGTAATAATAAGAATAAAAATAATAATAAGTATAATTTTAAAATAAATTTTATAATAGTCATTAATATTTTTATTTTTATTATTATCTTATTATTATTTTTTTGGGGTATAATTGTAAAAAATAATTTTATAACAGTAATAATTACAGTAATAACGATATAATGAAAAAAGAATAAATAATGATTATAGAAACGTTTTTTTTATTTTTATGTTTACTATTATTTTTTGTAGTTGTTATTAGTTAGATGTAAAATTTATATTAAAACTGCAAAAAATTGCAAAATAATGATAATAATTGAATAATGTGATAATAATTGCAATAAAGATGTAATGAGATGAAAGTGTAAGATGAAATGATGATGAAACGTAATAATGATGATAATCAGTAATAATGATGATAATAACAGGGTTGTGTCAAAATATAATAAAAAAAGGGAAAAGAAAAAAAAAAAAACCCAAAAATCGAAAAAACGGGAAAATCTAGCGAAATATAGCCTTTTTAGAGTAGATCCAAAAAGACGTTTTTTTCCCTTCATTGATGATTTTGCAATTTTTAGGGTAAATGATAATAATACCAGAATTCTATTAATCATGACAATAATGAATAAAAATTGATAAAAAAGAATTGGATAAACATTTGATGATTATTTAAAATTTTTAATAATATTATTATCATCTTTTTATCATTTTTATTTTTATTATTATTATATTATTTTTATTATTATTTTATTATTATTATATTATTTTATTATTTATTATTATTATTTTTTACATTATTTTTATTACTTTAATTTTTAGATTATTGCCAAAAAAATTTTTATAATGTAATAAAAAAATAATAATAATAATAAGTAAATTATAATAATATATTGTTAATATTGTTAAATATATTTTATTATTATCAGTATTATTTTTTTTTATGGTGTAAATTGTAAAATAATTTTTATAAAAGTAATAATTTTCAGAAAAACGAATTAATGAAAAAGATATAAATAAAGATTTTAGAAACGTATTATTTTTATTTTTATTTTATTCATTATTATTGTAGTTTTTATTTTATAGATTAAAAAAATTTTATATTATAACTGAACAAAATTTAAAAATAAGATAAAAATTTAAAATGATGAAATAATTTAATTTAAAGATGAAATGATGATGAAATGATGTAATATGAAATGATGTGATAACGATAATAATGATGATAATCGTGAAATAGATGATAATAACAGGAATTTTGGGCCATATATAATAAAAAAAAAGGGAAAAAAAAAAAAACCCCAAAATCAAAGCGGCAAAATCTAGCGAAAATAGCCTTTTGAGAGTAGACTAAAATGACGTTTTTTCCATTTATTGAGATTTGCAATTCTTTTGGGGAATAATGATAAAATTACCCGAATTTATTAATCATGGGCAATAATGAAGATAAAGTGGAAAAGAGAATGGAAACATTTTATGATTATTAATATTTTACTTTTTCATTTTTATACATTTTTATATTATATATTATTTTTATATTTTATTTTATTTTTATTATTATTATTTTATTTTTTAAATTTTTAATTATATTATTTTTTTCATTATTATTATCATTATTTTTATTACTTTTAATATTAGTAATTGCCAAAAAATATATTATAACTTAATTAAAAACAATAAAATAAAAATAAATATAATTATAATAATACTAATTTTTATAATATTGTTAATATATTTTTGTTATTATTACTTAATTTTTTTTTTGGTAGTATAATTGTAAAAATAATATTTAAAAAGTAATAATACAGTAATAAGATTTAATTGAAATAATGATAAAATAATGATTTTAGAAAAGTTTTATGTTTATTTTTGTTATACTATATTTTTGTAGTGTTTTGTATGATGTAAAATTAAATTATAACTGCAAAAATGTAATAAAAATGATAATAAATTTCATAATGTGATAATAAGCAATAAAAATGATAATGTCATGATAAAGATGTAAGATGATAAAGATGATGATAACGTAAAAATGATAATAATATATAATAACGATTAAAAAAAGGAAGTGTCCATATATAATAAAAAAAAGGTAAAAAAAAAAAAAATCCCAAAAAACGAAAAAAAACGGCAAATTACAGAATAACGAATTAATTTAAATAATGATATAAATAAGATTTTAGAAACGTTTTATTGTTGTTATTATTGTTTTTACTATTATTATTGTAGTGTTATAGATGATGTAAAATTTTTTTAAATTTTAACGCAATAATTGAAAAAATATAATAATTGCAAAATGATGAAATAATTTCAATAAAGATGATAAGATGATGATAAGTGATAAGATGAAATGATGATGAAACGAAATAATGAGATAATCAGTAATAACGATGATAAAAAACAGGATTGTGTCCTATAAATAAAAAAAAAAGGTTTAAAAAAAAAAAATCCAAAAGGAAAAAAAGCGGGAAAATTTTCAGTAATAACTATTAATTTAAAAAAATGATAAAAAAATATTATAGAAAAGTTATTATTGTTTATTATTGTTATACTATTTTTAAATTTTAGTTGTTATTTGTAGATTAAAATTTTATATTTTAAATTTAAAAATTTCAAATAAAAATGATAATAATTGCCATAATGATGTAATAATTGAAAAATGATGATAATGATGATGATAATGTGATAAGATGATGATAAAGAAATAAGAGATAATAGATAATAAAGATGATAATAACAGGAATTGTGCCTATATATAAAAAAAAAAGGTAAAAGAAAAAAAAATTTCCAAAGTCGAAAAAGCGGCAAATTCTAGGAATATAGCCTTTGAGAGTAGACCCAAAATGACGTTTTTTTCCATTCATTTTATGATTTTGGCAATTATTAGGGGAATAATGAAAGTTACCCAAAATTTATTAATCATGACAATAAAGATGATAAAATGAGAATCAAGAGAATTTGGATAAAAAATTTTAGATTTTTAATATTTTTATATTTTCATTTTTATCATCTTATTATCATATTTTTCTTTTATATTATATTATTATTATTTTAATTATTTTTATTATATTATTTTTAATTTTATTATTATTATTATTATTATTAATCATTATTATTATTCTTTAAATTTTTAGTATTATTTCCCAAAAAAATTATTATAACTTAATAATAACCCAAAAATAATAATAATAAAATAATTTAATACTATTGTTATAAAATTGATAGTAAATTTTTATTTTTATTATTTCATTTTTATTATTTTTATGGTAGTAAATGTAAAAATAATTTTTAAACAGTAATAATTACAGTAATAACGAATTAATTGAAATAATGATATAAATAATGATATAGAAACGTTATTATTGTTAGTTGCTATTATATTGTTATTACTATTATTATGTACGTTGTTATTCAGTATAGAGTTTCAAAATTATATATTATAACTGAATAATTGCAAACTAATAATGAAATAATTGCAATAATAATGATAATAATTGCAATAATGATGCTAATGATGATTGTAATGATGATAATGATGATAAGATGATGATAACGATAATATATGATGATAATCTGATAATAACGATTTGTGATAAAAGGAATTGTCATCATACATAGATGATTATACATCATATATCCGTTATCATCATCGATTATCATAATTATCATTCATATCATCAGATCATCATCATTATCATCATTATTGCAATTATTATCATCATATTGCAATTTATCATGTATTATGCAACATTGGAGTTATGTATATATTTTGCTCAAATAATACCAATAACAACAAACAATAATAATAGTAATAACAAAAAATAATAACAATAAACGATTTTAGAATAAATATTTATATCATATCTTAATTAGTCGCGTTATGACTGTATATTATTACTGTTATAATAATTATTTTGCAAAATTATACTACCAGTACAAATAATATAATGATAATAATAACAATAATAATACTAATAAACAATAGTTATAACCACTAGCATTATATTATTATTATTATTATACTTATATATATTGTTAGTATTACAGTATAATATATTTTTGCCAAAATACTAATAATTAAGATAATAGTAACAATAATAATAATACTAATACTAATAATAAGTTATAATAATAATAATGATAAGAATAATAATAATAATAATAATAGATAATAATAATTTATTATTATAATAGTAATAATAATAATTATAATAAGTAATAATAATCAAAAAAATAATAATAACAATTATAATAATAATATTCAAAGTTTCAAATTCTATTTTTTCTCACTTTATCATCATGATTGGTTTATGATTAATACAATTCTGGTAATTATTATCATCATTACCCTAATAATTGCCGAAATACAATAGAAATCGAAAAAAAGTCATTTTTAGAGTATACTCAAAAGCGCTATATTTAGCTGATTTTTGCCGCTTTTGACTTGGGAGTTTTTTTTAATTTTTTTATATAATATGGACACAATTCCTGTTATTATCTCATCTATATCATGATGATCAAGCATTATATCGTTATCATATCATTATCATGCATTAGCATCTTATCATCATCATTATCATCATTATTGCAATTATTATCATCGTTTATTGCAATTGTTATCATTATTATGCAAGCATGGAGTTATAGTATATATTTTTTGCAATTAATACATAACCACAACAATAATAAGAGTAATAACAATAATAATAACAATAATAACGATTTATAATAATTATTTATATTCATTATCTTCTTAGTATCGTTGATACTGGAATTTATTACGGTATAATAATTATTTTTGCAATTATACTACAGTACAAATAATAATGATGATAATAATACAATAATAATACTAATAACAATATTATAACCACTAGCTTATTATTATATTATTCTACTTATTATTATTATTGTTATTACTACTTTTTTAAAGTTATAAAATATTTTTCTGGCAATAATACTAATAATTCAGATACTAGTAATAATAAAATTAATTAGTTAATAATAATAAAATAATAATAATATAATAAATAATAATAATAATTATAATAATAATAATAATAATAATAAGAATAATAATAAGAATAATAATAATAAAATAATAATAATAATAATAATAATAATAATAATTTTCAATGTTATCACATCTCTTGATTCTCATTTGATCATGATATTGTTCTGATTATAAGAATTTGGTAATTATTATCATATTACACTAATAATTGCCGAAATCACCAAAGAAATCGAAAAAACGTCATTTTGGAGTATACTCAAAAAGGCTAATTTTCGCTGATTTACCGCTTTTTTCGACTTTGGGAATGTTTTCTTTTACCTTGTTTATATTATATATGGGACAATTCCTGTTATTATCATCCATCATTATCATGATTATCATCATTCATTATCGATCATCATCACATTATCATCATTATTCATCATTATCATCATCATTATCATCATTATTGCAATTATTATCATGATTATGCAATTTATCATTATTATTGCAATCATTGGAGTTAGTATATATTTTTGGCAATAATTACTAATAAACCACAACAATGAACTAGTAATAACAATAATTCATAACAATAATAACGATTCCTAATAATTATTTAGTATCATTATCTTAATTAGTATCCGTTATTCTGTAATTATACTGTTATAATACTTATTTGCAATTATTACTACCAGTACAAATAATAATAATGATAATAATAACAATAATAATACTAATAAACAATATTAAACACTAGCATTATATAATTATTATTATTATTATTATTATTATATTTATTGTTATTATTACAGTTATAATATATTTTTTTTGGAATAATACTAGTAATTAAGATAGTTAGTAGTAGTAATAATAATAATAATAAGTAATAATAATAATAATAATAATACTAAATAATAATAATAAAATAATAAAATAATAATAATAATAATATTCAAATGTTATCAAAATTCTCTTATTCCTCACTTTATCATCATTATGTTATGATTAATGAATCTGGTAATTATTATCATTAGTACCTAATAATTGCCGAAATCACCAAAGGAACTCGAGTATACTCTCAAAAGGCTATATTTCGCTAGATTTTGACGCTTATTTCGACTTTTGGGAATGTTTTTCTTTTACCTATTGTATAATTAGATATGGGACACAAATTACTGTATTATCATCCATTATCATGATATCATTCATATTATCGTTATATATGTTTTTCCTGTTGCCCAATATTGTCATTCTGGATTATTCTGTCATTCTGGTACCATATTGATGTCATTCCACTTTGGACTCTCGCATGAAAACCATCTTGTATTGGAGGACAGTCATTTTTTTTACTGATTTTGTTGTATATTGTGATCTAGAGTGTTATGTAACATGATGCCGAATCAGTTAAATGAATAAATTTAGAAATTGATAATTATATGTTTTTTATTAAACTGAATCGTTGATTTCAGTCAATGGAATACGTAATGGTTGATTGATGGTACACAGTTGCTGCCGTTAACAATGAATTTGCTTGTTAATTTATCATTACGGTTATGTGTCGAATCCTCCAGTCAGCAGATAATTATGAACCGCCCGCGCACTAATTACCCTAATTAATCCACACTAATAAGGACCAGAATAATGATAAGTGAATAAGTTTATATTTATAATGATTGATTATTTATTCACCATCTTTATTTCATAATCATTTTTGATTATTATGTTTGTTATTCATTCATAATTCAGATATTTTATTATTATTAGATATTATTTATTCACTTATCATTTTCATGGTTCATTATCTATAATATTTTTGTCATTTAGTGTTGTATCTATTATCTGATTACTATTTTTTTTTGTTATGATATTATTGTATAATATTTATTTTATTTATTATCTTTTATACCACCGTAGATATTATTCTATTTATCAATTGTTTCTAGTTATTTTGCGATCAACTTTCAGATGATTGATTTTCGTTTCACTTCCAGCTCATGTTTTCATCTTATTTTTATGCTTCCCAATATTCCTCTTCTTCATTTTTTTCCTTTTCTATTAATTTTTATTAATTTTATTGTCTTCATTTTCCCCATAATCAATATATATAGACATCCTTGTGTGTGTGTGTGTGCGTGTGTTGAAATTTTCTTTCTTTTTCTTATTTTTCTCATTCTCATCTTTAATGTTTTCATATTCTACTTTTTATTGTTTGTCTGTCTTTTGGATTTCTTTTTCGTTGTTCTTGCTTAACCTTGTTATATTTATTATTTCATTCTAATTTTATTTATAATTACATTAATTATTTTATTATTATTATTATCACATATTTTGATTAATGTTTAATCTAATTCTATTGTTTCTTCTACTTTCCTTCTTCTTATTATTATTAACCTTACTCTTTTCTTATTGTTCCATCTTTTTTTCTATTGTTTGTTCCACTTACCTTGTTATTCTTATTCTTCAAGTTATCCTTTTCTTCTTATTATTATTATTAATCTTATTCTCTTCTTATTATTCCATTTTATTTGGATCGCTTCTTCCCCTTTTCGTCTTCTTTTTCTTTGTCTCATTCTTCCCTTATGCTTCGTCTTCTTTGGATCGCTCTTCCCTTCTTCTGTTCCTTCCGAGTCTCCGGCTGCGCCCTCGAGCAGCGTCGTCGTTCCAGCCAATGGGAGAAGACTCCCGCTGGATGATCCAATGGCGGGCCTCCTTCCTCGTCGAGCCTCACTTCCCCCTCCTCCTTGGGAATGCCATTGGACGAGCCTCTATGTGAGGGCGGAGCTTAGTGCTAGTTGGAGGTGTGGCTGAGGGAAGAGAGTCGCCGAGGGGGCAGAGCCTCGTGCTGTTGGGGGTGTAGCCAGCATGAGAGGTGGGCGGAGTCAGAGGCACACACACATATACACACACATGTATATGAAAAAATATATACATATATGTACATATACATATATATTAGGCGTGTGTTGTATGTATATATATATATATATATATATATATATATATATGATCATTATTTTAAGTAATATCGTAATTACAGTAATTATTACTGTTATATAAATTATTTTGTAATTATACTTCTAGTAAAAATGATAAAAATGATAATAATAACAATAATATTATTAATAACGATATTATAACGACTATTAACATTATTATTATACTTATTATTATTATTATTATTGTTATTATTACAGTTATAATATATGTTTTGGCAATAATACTAATAAAAAAAGTAATAATAATAATAATAATAAATAATAATAATAATAATAATAATAATAATAATAATAATAATAATAATAATAATAATAATAATAATAATATATAATAATAATAATAATAATAATAATAATAATAATAATAATAATAATAATAATAATAATAATAATAATAATAATAATAATAATAATAATAATAATAATAATAATAATTAATAATAATAATAACAATAGTAATAATAATAATAATAATGATAATATTGATAATATTAATAATCATCAAATGTTATCAAAATTCTCTTTATTCTCATTTTTATCCTCATTATTGTCATGATTAATACTATTTTGGTAATTATTATCATTATTACCTTAATAATTGCCAAAATCATCAGAGAAATCGAAAAAACTTCATTTTGGAGTATACTCTTAAAAGGCTATATTTGTAAAGATTTTGCCACTTTTTCGACTTTTGGGAATTATTTTCTTTTACCTTTTTTTATTATAAATGGAGACAATTCCTGTTATTATCATCATTATTATCATGATTATCATCAATATTATCATTATCATCATCATTATCATCATTATATCATTATCATCATTATCATCATTATCATCATTATCATCATCATTATCATCATTATTGCAATTATTATCATCATTATTGCAATTATTATCATTATTATTGCAATTATTGCAGTTATAATATATAATTTGAAACTTACTAATAACAACAACAATAATAAGAGAAATAACAATAATAATAACAATAATAACGATATTATAATAATTATTTATATCATTATTTTAATTAATATCGTAATTACAGTAATTATTACTGTTATAATAATTATTTTTGCAATTATACTACTAGTAAAAATGATAATAATGATAATAATAACAATAATAATATTAATAACGATATTATAACGACTATTAACATTATTATTATACTTATTATTATTATTATTATTTTTATTATTATTACAGTTATAATATATGTTTTTGGCAATAATACTAATAAAAAAAGTAATAATAATAATAATAATATAATAATAATAATAATAATAATAATAATAATAATAATGATAATAATAATAATAATAATAATAATAATAATACTAATAATAATAATAATGATAATAATAATAATAATAATAATAATAATAATACTAATAATAATAATAATAATGATAATATTGATAATATTGATAATCATCAAATGTTATCAAAATTCTCTTCATTCTCACTTTTATCCTCGTTATTGTCATGATTAACACGATTTTGGTAATTACTATCATTATTACCCTAATAATTGCCAAAATCATCAGAGAAATCGAAAAAAAAGTTATTTTGGAGTATACTCTCAAAAGGCTATATTTCGCTAGATTTTGCCGCTTTTTCGACTTTTGGGAATTATTTTCTTTTACCTTTTTTATTATGAATGGAGACAATTCCTGTTATTATCATCATTATTATCATGATTATCATCAATATTATCATCATCATCATTATCATCATTATCATCATTATCATCATCATTATCATCATTATTGCAATTATTATCATCATTATTGCAATTATTATCATCATTATTGCAATTATTATCATTATTATTGCAATTATTGCAGTTATAATATATAATTTTGCAACTATACTAATAACAACAACAATAATAATAGAAATAAAAATAATAATAACAATAATAACGATATTATAATAATTATTTATATCATTATTTTAATTAATATCGTAATTACAGTAATTATTACTGTTATAATAATTATTTTTGCAATTATACTACTAGTAAAAATGATAATAATGATAATACTAAACATAATAATATCAATAACGATATTATAACGACTATTAACATTATTATTATACTTATTATTATTATTATTGTTATTGTTATTATTACAGTTATAATATATGTTTTGGCAATAATACTGATAAAAAAGTAAATAATAATAATAAAAATAATAATATAATAAATAATAAAAATAATAATAAATAATAATAATAATAATAATAAAAATAATAATAATAATAATAATAATAATAATAATAATAATAAAAATAGTAATAATAATAATAATTATAATAATAATAATAATAATAATAATAATAATAATAATAATATTGATGATATTAATATTCATCAAATGTTTATCAACATTATCATCAATATTATCATTATCATCATCATTATCATCATTATCATCATTTTCTTCATCATTATCATCATTATTGCAATTATTATCATCATTATATCAATTATTATCATTATTATTGCAATTATTGCAGTTATAATATACAATTTTGCAACTATACTAATAACAACAACAATAATAATAGAAATAACAATAATAATAACAATAATAATATTAATAACGATATTTTAACGACTGTTAACATTATTATTATACTTATTATTATTATTATTATTATTATTGTTATTATTACAGTTATAATATATGTTTTGGCAATAATACTAATAAAAAAAGTAATAATAATAATAATAATAATAATAATAATAATAATAATAATGATAATAATAATAATAATAATAATAATAATAGTAATAATAATAATAATAATGATAATATTGATAATATTCTTAATCATATAAAGTTATCAAAATTCACTTCATTCTCACTTTTATCCTCATTATATTCATGATTAATACGATTTTGGTAATTATTATCATTATTACCCTGATAATTGCCAAAACCATCAGAGAAATCGAAAAAACGTCATTTTGGAGTATACTCTCAAAAGGCTATAAAAAAGGCTATATCATAATATTATTATTATTACTATTTTTTCGCTAGATTTGCCGCTTTTTCGACTTTTGGGAATTATTTTCTTTTACCTTTTTTGATTATAAATGGAGACAATTCCTGTTATTATCATCATTATTATCATGATTATCAAACAATATTTCATTTTCATAAATTTTCATCATTATCATCATCATTTTATCATTATTGCAATTATTATCATCATTATTGCAATTATTATCAATTATTATTGTAATTATTGCAGTTAAAAATAATTTTTTCAACTATACTAATAAACAAACAATAATAATAGAAATAACAATAATAATAACAATAATACCCATATTATAATAATTATTTTATATCATTATTATTATTATCGTAATTACAGTAATTATTACTGTTATAATAATTATTTTTGCAATTATACTACTAGTAAAAATGATAATAATGATAATAATAACAATAATAATATTAATAACGATATTATAACAACTATTAACATTATTATTATACTTATTATTATTATTATTATTATTATTGTTGTTATTATTACAGTTGTAATATATGTTTTGGCAAGAATACTTAATAAAAAAAGTAATAATAATAAAATAATAATGATAAAAATGATAATATAAAAAATATAATAAAAAAAAATAATAATAATGATAATAAAAAAAATAATAATAAAAATAATATAAAAATTTTTATTATAGTAATTAAAAATAAAAAAATAAAATAATAATTTAAAATATAATAATTTAAAAATAAAAATTAATAATAATAATAAAAATAAATAATAATAATAATGTTTAAAAATATTTAAAGATAATATTTTAATATTAAAAATCTCAAAAGTTTTTTTCAAAATTCTCTTTATTCTCACTTTTATCCCCATTTTTGTATTTATTTTAAAAAGACTTTTTGTAAATTTTTATCCCTTATTAACCCCCTTTCAATGCCAAAACATCAGAGAAATGAAAAAAAGTCATTTTTTGGGGTATACTCTCAAAAACTATATTTCGCTAGATTTTCCACTTTTTTGGGGGGGGGGCTTTTGGGAATTAAATTTTTTTTTACCTTTTTTATTATAATGGAGACAAATTCCCCGTTATTATAATCATTATTTAAAAAAAAGACTATAATCATATTACATTATCTAAACATTATCATCCCTATTATCATCATTATTACAATTATTACATCCTTATTTGGGAATTATTGGGAAATTTTTTGATTAAATTTTTTCAACTATACAATAACAACAACAACCCAAAGATAGAAATAACAATAATAATAACAAAAAACCGATATTATAATAATTATTTATTCATTATTCTAATTAATATCGTAAATTAAAATAATTATTACTGTTTAAAAATTTAAATTTTTTTGCCCAATTTTTACTACAAGTAAAAAAAGATAATAATTTATAATAAAAACAATAATAAAATTAATAACGACTTATAAAGACTATTAAATTATTAAATTAAAACTTATTAAATTTTTATTTAAATTTTTATTTTTTATTTTTTCAGTTATAAAAAATTTTTTTTGGCAAAAATACTAATAAAAAAAAATAATAATAAAAAATAATTTAAAAATAATAATAAAATAATAATAATAATAAAAAATAATAATAATAATAATAATAATAGTAAAAAATAATATAATATGATAATATTTATAAAAATTAATAATCATCAAATGTTTATTTAAAATTTTCTTTATTCTCACTTTTTTATCCTCATTATTTTCATGAAATTAAAACATTTTGGTAATTATTTTTCATTATTACCCTAATATTGCAAAAAACATCAGAGAAATAAAAAAAAACGTTTTTTGGATTTTACTCTAAAAAACTATATTTCGCCCAATTTTTTCCCCTTTTTCGGCTTTTGGGAAATTTTTTTCTTTACCTTTTTTTTTATTTTTAAAATTTAGACAAATTTCCCGTTATTATCCCTCCTTATTATCATGATTATCATCAAAATTACATTTCATCCCTCTTTTTCTCATTATCACATTTCATCATCATTAAACATCATATTTGCAATTTTTTTACATAAATTTTTGCAATTATTATCTCATTAAAGGGAAATTTTTGCAGTTATAATATATTAAATTTTTCAAATAACCCAATAACCAAAACAATTAATAATAAAATAAAAATAAAAAATAACAATAAAAACGATAATAAAAAAAATTATTTATATCAAATTTTTTTAAGTAATATCCTAAAATTTCAGTAATTTTTTACTGGTATAATAATTTTTTTTTGTAATTTTTACTAAATAGTAAAAATGATAAAAATGATAATAATAAAATAATTTAAAATTTAAAAACCTTTTTATAACGACTATTTAAAAATTTTATTATACTTTTATTATTTTATTATTGTTATTTATTAAAAGTTATAAAATATGATTTGGCAAAATACAAAAAAAAAAAAGTAATAATAATAATAATAATAATAAAAATAATAATAATAAAAATAATAATAATTATTATTATTTAAAAAAAAAATAATAAATAATAAAAAAAATAATAATAACAAAAATAAAAAAATAATAATAATTTAAAAAAATAATAATAAAAATAATATAATAATAATAAAAATAATAAAAATAATATTGATAATTTTTAAAATTCAAAAGTTTTCCCAAAATTTTTCTTTAAATTTTCACTTTTATTTCCCCATTATTGTCATGATTTATACGATTTTTTTGGGGAATTTTACATTTTTTACCCTAATAATTGCCAAAATTTACAGAGAAATCGAAAAAACCTTAAATTTTTTGGGGGATACTCTCAAAAATATGTTTCGCTAGATTTTTCCGCCTTTTTTTGAAATTTTGGGGAAATTTTTTTTCTTTTAAACCTTTTTTTTAAATTTTAATGGGGACAATTTTCCCGTTTTATCATCTTTTTTTTCATGAAAATTTTCTCAATATTATCATTATCTTCATCATTTTCATCATTTTTGCCCAAATATTATCAAACATTTTTGCAATTTTTATCATTATTATTTTCAATTTTTGCAGTTTTTATATATTTTGCAAAATATACTAAAAACAACAAAAATTATAATAGAAATAACAATAATAAAAAGGAAAAATTAACGGATTATAATAAATTTTTTATATCATTTTTTAATTAATATCGTAATTACAAATTTAAATTTTTACTGTTTAAAAATAATTATTTTTGCAATTATACAAAAGTAAAAAGATAAAAATGGGTAATAAAAAAGAAAAAATAAAAATTAATAACGATATTATAAAGACTTTAACATTATTATTATACTTATATTATTATTATTATTGTTATTATTACAGTTATATATATGTTTTTGGTAATATACTAAATAAAAAAGCAATAATAATAATATAATAACTAATAATAATAATAATAATAATGATAATATAATAATAATTAATAATAATCTAATAATACTAATAATAATAATAATAATAAGAATAATAATATCGTAATAATAATATAATAATATAATAATAATAATAATATAATCATAATAATAATATAATAATGATAAATATTGATGATAATTAATAATCATCAAATGTTATCAAATTCTCTTTTTTCTCACTTTTATCCTCATTATTGTCCATGATTAATACGATTTTGGTAATTATTATCATTATTACCCTCATAATTGCCAAAATCATAAAGAATCGAAAATCGTCATTTATATACTCCAAAGGCTATATTTCGCTAGATTTTGCCTTTTTGACTTTTGGATTATTTCTTTACCTTTTTTTTATTATAAATGGGAGACATCCTGTTATCTAATAATCCAGTATTATCATAATAGTATCATCAATATTATCATTATCATCATCATTATCTCATTTTCAATCATTATCATCTACCATAATAATCATTATTGCAAAATTATTATCATCCTTATTGCAATTATTATCATCATTATTGCAATTATATCATTATTATTGCAATTTTTGCGGTAAATTATAAATTTGCAACTTAAATAATAAAACAACAAAAATAAAAAAAAAACAATATAATAAAAATAATAACGATATTAAAATTATTTATATATTATTTTTAATTTAAAATCGAATACAGTAAATTTTTCGTTATAAAATTTTTGCAATTTACTACTATAAAATGACAAAAATGATAAAAATAAAAAAATAAGATTTAAACCCATATTTAACGATTTAACATTTTTATTTTCCTTTTTATTTTTATTTTTATTTTGTTATTATTACGTTTTAATATATGTTTTTACAATAATACTAAAAAAAAAGTAGTAATAATAAAAATACAAAAATGATAATAATAAAAATAAAAATAATAAATAATAATAAAAAAAATAAAAATAATAAAAAATAAAAATAATAATAAATAAAAATAATAAAAATTAAAAACAAAAGGGAAAAAATAATAATAAAATTAATATTGTAAATTAATAATCATCAAATGTTTTCAAAAATTTCTTTATTCTCACTTTTTATCCTCATTTTGTCCGATTAATACGTTTTTGGGAATTATTAATTTTTACCTAATAATTGCTAAAAAATCAGAGAAATCGAAAAAAAGTATTTTTGGAGTATACTCTCAAAAAGGGTATATTTCGCTAGATTTCCGCTTTTTGACTTTGGGAATTATTTTCTTTTTCCTTTTTTTTATAAATGGAAAATTCTGTTATTTCATCATTATATCATGATTATAATCAATATTATCATTTCATCATATTATATCATTTTCTCATTTCATCATCTTATCATCATTTTTGCAATTATTATCATCATTATTTGCAATTTTTATCATTTTTATTTCAATTTTTAGTTTTTAAATATATAATTTTCAAAATATACTAATAACAACAACAATAAAAATTTGAAATAAAAAATAAAAAACAATAAAAAAATATATAAAAATTTTTTATATCAATTTTTTAAATTTAAAATCGTAATTACAGAATTATTACGTTAAATAATTTTTTTTGCAATTATACTACTATAAAAAGGAAAAAAAATGAAATAAAAACTAATGATATAATAACGATTATAAGATATTAAAATTATTTGATATTTTATTTTTATTATTATGTTTTTAAATTACAGTTATAATATAGTTTTTGGCCCCAAAAATTTTAAAAAAAAAGTAATAATAAAAAAATAATTAATAATAATAATATAAAAAATAATAATAAAATAATTTTTTTATTATTATCATAATATAATAATAATAATTATGAAATAATATAAAATAATAAAAAATAAAAATTAAAAAATAATAAAAAATAATAATAATAATAAATGATAAAATTAATAAAATGATAATCATCAATGTTATCAACTTCCTTTTTTCTTACTTTTACATCATTATGTCAGTTGAAACCCCTTTGGTAATTTTTATCTTTTTACCCTAATCATTGCCAAAATCATCAAAGAAAACGAAAAATCATTTTGGGTGTATTTTGAAAAGGCTTTTTCGCAGATTTTTCCCCTTTTTCGACTTTTGGGAATTTTTTTTCTTACTTTTTTTTATTAATATAGGACCACTTCTGTTATTATCATCATTTTTTATCATATTATCCATTCTTTGTTCCATATCATTTTCATCATCATTATCTCATTTTTGCAAATTTTATATATTATTGTAATTTTTACATTATTTTTGCAATTTTTGCAGTTATAAAATATATTTTTGTAACTTTTAAAAAAACAACAATAATAAAATAATAACAATAAAAAAAACAAAAATAACGATATTAATAATTTTTATACCCTTTTCTAATTAATTCGTTATACTGTAGTTATTACTGTTAAATAATTTTTTTTTGCAATTTTACTAAGAAAATAAAAATAAAAAATAATAAAAAAACAATAATAAATTAATAATAATATATAAGACTACAATGGATTATTATATTATTTTTTTTTATTATTTTTACTGTTTTTATTAAAGTTATAAAATATTTTTTTTGGGAATAATAATAATAATAATAAAATGATAAAAAAAATTAAAGATAAAAATAATAAATAATAAAAAATCAACACACAAACACACACACACACACACAAAACACAACATACAAAAAACCGTATATTTTTAAAAATTTTATAATAATATAATATATTTTATAAATATAATATAATATAATTTATAATATATATATATTTTAATAATATATAAAATATATATAAAATTTAATAATATATTATTTTTGTGGGGTGTGTGTGTGTGGTGTGGTGTGTGTGTGTGTGTGGTGGGAATAATATGTAATTTTAACATATATATATATATATTATATATATATATAATATATAATTATATATATATATATATATATATATATATAACATATAATATATATATAATAATTATATATATTTATATATATATATATATATTAATATATATAAAAATACTAAAATGATATGATAAATATATTATTATATATATATAATATATATATATATTTATATATATATATATATATATATATATTTGTGTGTGTGTGTGTGTGTGTGTGTGTGTGTGGGGGTGTGTGTGTGTGTGTGTGTGTGTGTGTGTGTGTGTGTGCATATAAATACATACAACATATATATCCATACGTATATAAAATTTTATAATTATATATATTAAAATATCTATAATATATATAAAATATATAAACTATATATATATATATAATATAAAAATTATAATATATATATATATATTAATCAATATAAATATAGATTTATATATTATATATATATAATATAATAATATATATATATATAATATAATATATATATAATATAATATAAAAAAATAGTATTTTTAATATAAAATATATATTATATATATAAAATATATAGATAGAAATAATATATAGAGACATATTATATATAAATATATATATAATAATAATATAATATATCTATAAATATATATATATAATATACGACAAAATACACAACACACACAACAACACCAAAAC
>NW_023658925.1:0-12500 GCF_015228065.2 Penaeus monodon
CAAAAGGCCTTTTTTTTAGGGAAAAACCCCCAAAAAAGGGGGGTTTTTTCCCCAAAAAAAAAAAAAAAAGAAAAAAAAAAACCAAACAAAAAAGGCCCCCTTTTTTTCCCCCCCAAAAAACCCCAAAACCCCCCTTCCCCCCCAAAGGGCCCCCTTTTGGGGGGTTTGGAACCTTTTTCCCCCCTTTTTAAAAAAAAAAAAAAAAAGGGGGGGGGCCAAGGCCCCCCCCCTTTTTTTTTTTTCCCCCCCCCCGGGGGGGCCTTTTTTTTTGGGGGGGGGGGGGTTGGGGGGGGGGAAAAATTTTTTTTTTTCCGTGGGGGTTTTTTAAGGGAAAACGTTTTTTTTTTTTTTTTTTTTTTCCCCCCCTTTTAAAAAACCCCCCCCTTTTTTTAAAAATTTTAAAAAACCCCCCCCCCCAAAAAAAAGGGCCCCCAAAAAACCCCCTTTTTTAAGGAAACCCCCCAAAAAAAAAAAAAATTTAAAAAAAAACCCCCGGGGGAAAACCCCAATTTTTTAAAAACCCCCCCCTTTTTTAAAAAAAAAACCCCCAAAAAAACCCTTTCCCCAAAAAACCCCCTTTTTTTTAAAAAAAAAATTCCAAAAATTTTTTAAAAAAAAATTTTAAAAACCCCAAAAAAAAAAAAAGGAAACCCCAAAATTTTTAAAAAAAAATTTTTGAAGGCAAAAAACCCCCCCAAAAAAAACCCAAAACCCCCCCCAAAAAAAAAAAATTTTCCCCCCCCAAAAAAAGCCCCAAAAAAAAAAAAAAAAGGGGGGGGGGGGCCCCCCCCCTTTTTTTAAAAAAAAAAAAAAAAAAAAAATTTTGGGGGGGGGTTTTTTTTTTTTTTTTTCCCCGGGAAATTTTTGGTGGGGAAAAAAACCCCAATTTTTTTTTCGGCCCCGGGGGGAAAACCCCCCCCCTTAAAAAAAACCAAAAAAAAAACCCCCAAAAAAAAAAAAGGGGGGGGGGGCCCCCAAACCCCAAACCCGTCCCCCCCCCAAAAAAATTTTAAAAAAAAAAAAAAAAAAAAACCCAAAAAAACCCCCAAAAAATTTTTTTTGAGGGAAAAAAAAAAACAAAAAAACCCCTTAAAAGGGGGAAAAAAAAAAACCCCCCCAAATTTTTTGGGGGGGGAAAAAAACCCGGGGTTTTTTAAAAAAAAACCCCCCCCCAAAAAAGGGGGAAAAAAAAAAAAAAAAACCCCAAAAAAACCCCAAAAAAACCCCCCCAAAATTCCCCTTTTTTTAATTTTTAACCCCGGGGGGGTTTTTTCCCTAAAAAAAAAAAAAAAACCCTCCCCCGTGGGGGTTTTTGGGAAGATAAAAACTTTCTTTTTGAAACCTTGCAAATCCCCCTTCCAAATGACCCACCAAATGTAAAAGAGTTTAGGCGGGGCCCCCCCCCCCCCTTTCCCCAAAAAAAAACCTTTTTTGGGGGTTTTTTGGTTTTTTGGGCCCCAAACCCCCCCCCCTTCTTTTTCCCCTAGGAGGTCCTTAAAACCTTGGTTGACCGAAAAAAAAAACAAAAAAAAACTGCATAGGAGCCAATGACTGGGGGGGGGGAAAAAAAGGGGCCAAAAAAAAAAAGAAAACATAAAAATTTTTCCCTTTTTTTTGGGTCCCCTTTTCCCACTGTGGAAAAAAATGCCCTTTTTTTTTCCCCCCTTCCCCCGAATTTGGCCAACAAAAAGCCAAGATTTTTAAGAAAAAAAAAATTTTTTTTTTAAACCGCCAAAAATTTTATTTTTCGGGGTGGCCCCAGGGGGACAAAAAGGGCCAAAAAACCCCCTTCTCAAAAGAGGCAAAAAACCTTTTCCCCCTTTTTAACCCCCCGGGGGGGCCCCCCCCCTGGAAAAATTTTTTTCTAAATGGGGGAGGGGAAACCCCGTTTTTTTTTTTTAAAGGTCATCCCGGGGCCCCAAAAAAAAAAAACCCCCCCCGCCCCCCCCCCCCCCCCAAAAACCCCCCCCCCCTTTTGGGGGAAAAAAAAAAAAAACAAGGGGGGGGAAAAAAAACCCCAAAATTTCGGAAACCCCCCCTTTTTTTAAAACCCCTTTGGGGGGTTTTCCCCCAAAAAACCTTTTAAAAAAAGGTTTTTTTTTACTAGAAAAAAAGGGGGGAAAATTTAAAAAAACCCCCCCCCCTTTTTCCCCCCGGGGAAAACCCCCCCAAAAAAAAATTTTTTTCCCCCCCCCCCCCCTTTTTTAAAAAAAAAAAAAAAAAAATTTTTTTTTAAAAAAAAACCCCCGGGGCCCCCCCCCCAAAAAACCCCCCCCCCCCCCACCCCTTTTTAAAAAGGGGGGGGAAAAAAAAACCCGCCCCGGAATTTTTCCCCCCCGTTCCCCCCCCCAAAAAACCAAAAAGGAAAAAAATTTTTGGGGGGCCCCCCCTTTTTTCCCCCCCTTTTCGGGGGGGTTTTGGGGAAAAAAAAAAACCCCCCCTTTTTCCCCCAAAAACCCTTTTTCCCCCCCCGGGGAACCCCCTTTTTTTGGGGAATTTAAAATTTGCCCCCCAAATTTTTAAAAAAAAATTTAAAAATTTTCCCCCCAAAAAAAAATTTCCCCCCCCCCCCCCCCCAAAAACCCCCCCCCCCCTTCCCCCCCCCAAAAAAAATCAACATTTTAAAAAATCCCATTGGGGGGAAAAAGAAAATTTTAAAAAAACCCCCCCCCCCCTTTTTTTTAACTTTTTCCTCCCCAAAAAAACCAAAGGGAAAAACCCCCCCCCCCCTTTTTTTTCCCCCCCCCCAAAAAATTTTTTTTAAAAAGGGGTTTTTTTTAAAAAAAAAAGGGGGGGGTTCCCCCCCCCCCCAAATAAAAAACCCTTTTTGGGGGAAAAAAAAAGGGCGTTTTTCAAAAACCCCGGGGGGGGGGGGAAAAATTTTTCCCCCTTTTTCAAAAGGGGGGAAAAAAGGGGGTTTTTTTAAAAAAAAAAAAACCCCAAAAAAATTTTTGGGGGGGGGGGGGGGGAAAAAAAAAACCCCCCCCCAAAATTTAAAAGGGAAAATTTTCCCCCCGGACCCCAATTTTTGGGGGGAAAAACCTTTTTTTTTGGAAAAAAAAAAAAAAAAATAATTAAAAAAAAACCCAAAAAAAAACCGGCCCCCTTTAAAAGGCCCCCCCCCCCCTTTCCCCCCCCTTCAAAAAAATCCCCAAAAAAAAACCCCTTTTTTTTGGGTTTAAAAAAAAACCCCCCCCCCAAAAAAAAAAAAACCCCCCCCCCCCCCCCAAAAAAAAAAAAAAAAAAAACCCCCCCCCCCCCTTTTTTTTTTATTTTAAAAATTATTAAAAATTTTAAAAAAATGGGTTTTAAAAACCCCCCAAACACCCAAAAAAAACCCCCCCCCCCACAAAAAACCCCCCCCCCCAAAAAAAAACCCCAAAAAAAAAAAAAAAAAAAAAAAAAAAAAAAAAAAAATTTTTATTAATATTAAAAATTTTTTTTTAAAAAAAAAAACCAAAAAAGGGTTTTTTTTTTTCCAAAAAGGGGGGGGGTTTTTTTTTTTTTTGGGGAAAAAAAAAGGGGGGGGAAAAAACCCCTTTTTTTGAAAAAAAAAAACCCCCAAAAAATTTTTTTTTTTAAAAAAACCCCCCCAAAAAAAAAAAAAAAAAATTTTTTTATTAAAAAAAATTTTTTAAAACCGGAAAAAGGGAAATTTTTTTTTTTTTTTTGGGGAAAATTTTTAAAAAAAAAAATTTTAAAAAAATTTTTCTTTGAAAAAAAAAAAACCCCCCTTTTTAAAAAAACAAAAATTTTTTCCCCCCCCCCCCGTTTCCCCATTAAAAAAATTAAAAAAATTTTTTTTTTTTCTTTTTTTTAAAATTTTTTTAAAAAAAATTGGGGGGAAAAAATTTTTTTTTTTTTAAAAAAAAAAACCCCGGGGGGGTTAAAAAAAAATTTAATTTTTTTAAAAAAAAAACCCCCCCCCCCCAAATTTTTCTTTTCCCCTTTTTTTGGGGCCATTTTTTATTTTTTTTTAAGAAAAAAAAAATTTTTTTTTAAAAATTTTTTTTTGGGGGGGGTTTTTTTTTTCCCCAAAAAAGGGGCCTTTTTTTTTTTGGGGGAAAAGTTTTTTAAAAATTTGGGGGGAAAAAATTTTTTTTAAAAAAAGGGGGAAAAAAAAAAATTTAAAAAGAAAAAAAGAAAAGTTTTTTTTAAAAAACCAAACCGGAAAAAAAAAAAATTTTTTTAAAAAAAAAAAAAAAATTTTTTTTAAAAAAAAAGAAATATTTTTTGGGGCCCCGGGGGGGAAAAAAAAAGAAAAGGGGTTTTGGGCCCCCCCCTGGGGAAAAACCCCCCCCCCCCCTTTTTTTTTAAAAAAGAAGGGGGGAAAAAAACCCCGGGGTTTTTTTAAAAAAATTTCCCCAAAAAGGGCCAAAAAAAAAACAAAAGGAATTTTCCGGGGGGGTCAAAAAAAATTTTTTTTTTTTTTTTTTTTTCTTTTTTTCCCCTTTCCCCCCCCTTTTTTCAGGGGAAAACCGGGGGGTTTTTTTTAAAAAACCCCTTTCCCGGGGGTTTTTTTTTTTTTTTTTTTTTCCCCGGGGGGGTTTTTTTAAAAGGGCCCCCCCCCCGGAAAAAAAAGGGGGAAAAAAAAAAAAGGGGGGCCCCTTTTTTTCCGAAAATTTTTTTTTTTTTTTTTTTTCCCCGGGGGGTTTTTTTTAAAAAAACCCCCAAAAAACCCCAAAATTTCCCCCCCCCCCCCGGGGGGGGAAAAAAAATTTTTTTAAAAAAAATTCCCCCTTTTTTTTTAAAATTTTTTTTTAAAAAAAAGGGCCCCTAAAAACCCCCCCAAAAAAAAGGGGGTTTTTTTTTTTTTTAAGAAAATTTATTTTTTTAAAAAAGGGCGCCCCTTTTTTTTTTTCCCGGGTTTTAAAAAACTGGAAAATTTTTAAGCCAGAAAACCAAAGGGCCCCCCCCCCCCTTTTTGGGGGGGGAAAATGGGGGTTGATAAAAAAAAAACTTGGCCCAATTTTTCCCTTAAAATTTTTTTAGGGGAAAAAACCCCCCCTTTGGGGAAAAATGGGGGCCCCCCTTTTCCTTTTTTAATGTTTCCCAAAAAGGGTTTTCCCCCCAAAAATGTTTTGGAAAAGTATTTTTTTAAAAAAAAAAAATTTTCCCCCGCCATCATTTTTTATTTTTTGAATACCATTTTTGGGGGGTTTTTTTTTTTTCGACCCTTTTACTTTTTTTTTTGGGTTTTTTTTGGGGTGTGGGGGTTTGGGGGGTTGGGGGGGGGGGGGGGGTGGGGGGGTTGGGGGGTTTTTGGGGGGGGTTTTTGGGGGGTTTTGGGGGTTGGGGGTGGGGGTGGGTGTGGGGGGGTGGGGGTTTTTGGGGGTGGTGGGTTGGTTTGGGTAAAAAAAGTTTTTTTTTAATTTAAAAAAATATTAATTTATTTATTATTAATTTATTATATTATTATAAATATAATTATATATTTATTAATAAATTTATTTAAAATTTTTTAAAATTTTAAAAAAAAAGTTAAATTTTAATATTATTAAATATTTTTTAAATTTTTTTTATTTTATTTATTATATATTTTTAAATTAAAATTTAAAATTTTTTATATTTTTTTTTTAATTTTTTTTATATTAATATCAAAATTTATATAATATATAAATAATATATAATATTTTTAAATTTATATTTTAAAATTTTTTTTTAAAACATAAATATTTTTTAAAAATTTTATATATTTTTATAAATTAAAATTATTTTATTTTAAAAATAATATATTTTAAAAATTTTTTAAAATTTAAAATATAATATTACACACAATATTTTCCCCCATGTTAAAAAAAATAATAAAAAAAAAAAAATAATTAAAAAAAATTTTTAAAGTTTTTTTTTTTGGGGGGTTGGTGTCCAAAAAGTTTTGGGTTACTAAATCAGGGTTTTTTCCCCCGGGGGGTTTTTGGGGCCCCCCCGGGGGGGGGTGGGGGTGGGGGGAACTTTTTGCTAAAATTTTCCCCTAGTAAAAGAGTAGGGGGGGAATTTTTTCCCCCCCAAAGGAACTAGCGAGAATTTTCCCATTTTTTGGGGACCCCCCCTTTTTTGGGGGAAAAGGCAGGGGGTTGGGGTTTTTTTTGGTCCCCCCCTTTAAACCCCGGGGTGGTTTTTTTTTTTCCCCCTCAAAAAAAAATTTTTTTTTTTTTTTTTTTAAAAAAAATTTTTCCCTTTTTTTTTAAAAAAAAAAAAATTTTAATTTTTTTAAAAAACTTTAAAAGGTTTAAAAATTTTTACCCCCCCTTGGGTTTAAGGGTAAATTTGGGGAAAAAACTTTTTTTTCCCCCCAAAAAAAAGGGTTTTGTTTTGGTTGTTTTTGGGGCTTTTGGAGAATTTTTTTTAAAAAAATTTTTTTTTGTGGGGGGGGGGTGGGTTGGTTTTTTTTTGTTGGTTTTGGGGGTTTTTTTTTTTTTTTTAACCCCTTAAAGGGGGGGTTTTTTTTTTTTTTTTTTGGGGTTTTTTTTGGGTTTTTTTTTTTTTTTTGGGGGGCCCTTTTTTTTTCCTTTTTTTCTTTTTTTTTTTTTAAGTTTCCCCCCTTTTTTTTTTTTTCTTTTAAATATTTATTTTTAAATTTTAAAATTTTTTTTTTAAAAAAAATAATATTATATTTTTTTATATATTAATTTTAATTTTTTTAATTTAATTAAAAAACAATTTTAAAAAAAAATTTTTAATTATTTAAAAAAAAAAAACAAAAAAAAAATTTTTAAAAAAAAATTTTTTTTTTTAAAAAACCCCCCCCCCAATTTCCCCAAAACCCCCCCCTTTTTTTTTCCAAAAAAAACTTTCCCCCCGGGGGCCCAAAAAAACCCCAATTTGGGGGTTTTTAAAATTACGGGGGAAAAAAAAAAAAAAAAAGGGGGGGGGGGAAAATTTTTTAAAAACCCCCCCCCAAAGGGGGAAAACCCCAAAAAGGGGAAAAAAAACAAACCCCCCCCCGAAAAATTTCCCCCTTTTTAAAAAAAAAAAAAAAAATCACATTTAAAAAAATTTAAAAAAATTTTTTTAAAATTAAAAAAAAAAAAATTTTTTTTTTTTTTTTTTTTGTTTTCCCCTTTTTAAAAAATTTTTTTGAAAGGTTTTTTGGGGGGGGGCCCCCAAAAAAAGGGGGGGAAAAAAGGGAAAAAAGAAAATTTGGGGCCCCCCCAAAAAAAATTTTGGAAAAAAGGAAAAAGGGTTTTTTTGGGGGGGGAAAAAAAAAAAAAAAAAAATTTTAAAAAAAAAAAAAAAAAAAAGGGGGGGGTTTTTTTAAAAAAAAAAAAAAAAAAAATTTTGGGGGGGGAAAAAAAAACCCAAAGGGGGGAAAAAAAATTTTTTTTTTTTTTTTTTTTTTAAAATTTTTTTAGGGGGGTTTTTTTTTTTTTTTAAAAAATTTTTTTTTTTTTTTTTTTAATTTTTTTTTTTTTTTAAAAAAATTTTTTAAAAAAATTTTTTTAAAAAAAAATTTTTTTTAAATTTTTTTTTGATTTTTAAAAAAAAAAAATTAAAAAAAAAAACCCCCAAAAAAATTTTTTTTAAAAAAAGGGGGGGGTTTAAAAAAATTTTTTTTTATAAAAAAAAAAAAAAGGGGGGAAAAATCCCCCCTTTGAATTAAAATTTTTTTTTTAAAAAATTTAAAAATTTTTTTTTTAAAAAAAAAAAAAATTTTAAAAAAACTTTAAAAAAAAATTTTTAAAAAAATAAAAAAAAAAATTTTTTTTTTTAATTTTTTAAAAAAAAAATTTTTTTTTTTTAATCCCCCCCAAAAAAAAAAAAAAAAATTTTTTTTTTTTTTAAAAAAGGAAAATTCCCCTTTTTTTTTCCCCCCCCCCCCCAAAAAAAAAAAATTTTTTTTTTTTTTTTTTTTTTTTTTTCCTTTTTTTTTTCCCCCAAAAGGTTTTTTTTTTTTTTTTTTAAAAAAAAAAAAAAAATTTTTTTTGGGGTTTTTTTTTTTTTTTTTTTTTTTTTTTTTTAATAGATTTTTTTTTTTTTTGGGCAAATTTTTAAAAAATTTTTTTTAATTGAATAAAAAAAAAAAAAAAAAAAAAAAAAGGGGGGAAAAACGTTTTCTAATTAATTAAAAGGGTCCCTTTTTTTTTTTTTTTCCCCAAAAGGGAAAAAATTTTTTTTTTTTTTTTTTTTTTTTTCATGGTTCCCGAATTTTTAAAATTAAAAATAATAGAAACATTTTTTCCTGGATTGGAAAAAAACCGGGTTTTTTTTTCCCTTAAAAGAAAAAGAAAAAAAAAGAAAACAAAAAAAAGTTTGGTGGGAAAAAAATTTAAAAAAAATTTTTTTTTTATTTATAAGAAAATTCAAAAAAAAAACTCTGCAAAAATGTTTTGTGGGAAAAAATCCCCCCTAAAAATTTTTTATTTGGGGGATTTTTTTTTTTTTTTAAAAGTTTTTTTTTTTTTTTTTTTTTTTTTAAACCTTTTTTTTATGTTTAGTCCCCCCCCCCCCCCCCCCAGCCCCCCGTGGGGTTTTGGGTTTCCCCGGAATTATTTTTTAAAAAAAAATTTTTTTTTTCCCCCTTTTTTTTTTTTTTGGGTTTTTTCCCCCATTGAATAAAAAAAGGGGAAAAAAAAAAATCACTCCCCCTTTTCCCATTTCTAGTTTTTTTTTTTAAAAAAAAAAACTTTCCCACCCGCTTAGAATTACGGGGAAATGAGAAAAACCCCCCGGGGATTTAAAAAATAAATAAAAACCCATAATTTTACTTAGCAAAAAATGAAAAAGCAGGCCAAAATATCCCAAAAATAAAAAAAAAAACCGTGGGGGGGGGCCCCAAAAATTTTTTTTTTTTCCAGGGGAAAAGGCCCACTGAAACCCGAAAAGGCCTCTGAAAAGAACGAAAGAAAGGCCCCCCGGGGGAAAAAAAAAATTTAACCACGTATTTTTGGTTTTTTTTTTTCAATTTTTCCTAGTCCCCCCCCCCCCTTTCCCCCTCATTTTAAAAAATCCGAAGGGCAGGGGCCCCTTTTTTTCCCCTTTTTTCCCCCCCCCCATTAATTTTTTGGGCTCACTATGAAAAAAAAAACAGTGGGATTTTTTTTTTTTTTAGTTTCCCCTTTTTTAACGGGCATCCCCCGGGGGTTTTGGGGCCCCTTTTGCTAGCCCAAAAATAAATTTTTTTGACTTCTGTTGGGTTTTTTTCCCCCCCCGTCAAAAAAAAACACACGGGGCTAGAAAAAAAAAAAAATATGTTTCCTTTAGCCTTTGTTTTTTTTTGGGGCCCATGAATTAGGGGGGCATTTATTAACCTTCCATTTTGACCATGCTTTCCTACTAAGAGGGTTAAATAAGGAAAAAAAAATTCCCCTGCTTTTTTTTTCCCAAAGGGCCTTTGCACCTTCCCCCCCCCCCCTTTTGAAAAATTTATAAAACTCCCCCCCTAGGGGGTGGTTTCCACCCCCAGGGTTAAAGAAACCAACCCGCTGTAGGATGTTTTGTGGTAAAAAAGCTATATCTATATAATTTTTTTTGTACCAGTATAAAAACCCCCCAAAACCCCCTATTTTTCCCCCCCTGGGCCGTTTGTTTGTCGGGGGGGTCATAGGAAAAAATTTGGAAAATAGGTTTTCCCCCCAATGTTTGGGGGAAGTTCCCCCTACTTTGGGCTTCAAAACCTTTTTTTTGGGCCCCTCCTTCCCCCCCCCTTTTCTTTTTTTCAAACAACCCCCTTCTCCTAATCCACTCCCTAAAGTTTTGAAAGCCTTGTTTGACTGGGCCTTTAGGGGAGCATGGCCATGGTATTTCCCCTTTGTTTTTTTTTTGGGGGGCGTCCACCTCTCATAGCGAAAGGTGGGACCTGTTTTTCCCTTTTTTTCCCACAATTGGTCCCCAGGCTTTATCTGGCCGATAATGAAGACCTTAGTACCCTAATTTAGCAAAATTTTTAGGGGGCCATTTGAAGGCCCGTTGCCCCTTTTAAAAACTGTTTTACCCTCCCTGAAATGTAAAAAATTCTTTTAAAAAAATGGTTTTTTTTTTTTACCCCCTTTGGGCCCCCCCCTTTAAAGACATGGTTTTTTTTTAAAAAACTTTCTTTTCGGGGAAAATGGGTTTTTCCCCCCTTTTTTTTAAAAACCAAAAAAAAATCAAAGCATCCACTCCCCAAGGGTTTTTTAAAAAACTCCAGCCCCTTCAAAGGACCCCTCCCCCCTTTCCTCCTCCCCCATCTCCCCTTCCCCAAAATTACAAAACCCAAATATTTTTTTTTCCCGGGGTTTTTTTTTCACTCTTTTTAAACCCTTTTTTTTAACCCCCTTCCCTTTTTTTCCCCTAGTACTGCCTTAAAAAAATAACTCAAAAAAACCGTCCCCTTTTCCCCTCCCCCCCCCTCGATCCCCCCCTTTTCTTTTTTTTTTCCACATATGCGAAAAAAAATTTTTTTTTTCTTTTTTTTTAAGCCCCAGTCCCCCCCCCAATTTGGGGAAAACGATTTTTTTTTTTTTTTTTTTTTTTTCCCGCCCCTTTGCCCCCAAAAAATATTTTCCTTTCCCCAAAAAAAAAAAAAAAAAACAAGTGGGGGAAAGTTTTTTTTTTTTCCTTTTCCCCCCAATCCCCCTCCCAAAAACATGCAAACCCCCCCCACCCTTATTAAATGGGAATCCCAAAAAACAATTTTCCCCCTAATCTTTTCCTTTGCAAAAAAATTTTTTTTTCTGGGCCCAAAAAAAAAAAATTTTTTTTTTTTTTCCCTTAAAAACTTTTTGGTTTTTTTTTTTTTCCCCCTCCCCCCCCAGCTTGATTACTTTTTTATTGTGAAAAAAAGGGGGGGTTTTTTTTTAGATTTTTTAAAAAAAAACCTACTTTCCCTGGGAAAATTTTTAAAAAAATTTGCAATATCAGTAAAAAAAAAATTTATTTAAATTTTTCCCCCCCGAGGGGGGTGGCAAAAAGTCCTCTCCAAATATTACCAAGGGTTTTTTTTCCCTTTTTTGGAAAATTAAATTTTTCCCCCCTTAAGGTTTTCAAAAATTGGGGCCCCCCCCCCATCTGACTAATATCTTTTCCATATCAAAATTGGGGTTGATTTGGCCACAAAATGCCCCCCAAATACTGGCCCCCCCCCCCCCCTTCCCAAATACTACCCCCCTATGTTTTTCCCCGAACCTGTACAAACTGCTCGGACAAAAGGGGGGGGGTGGCCATTTTGTTTGGTGGCTCCCAATAATGTTTCCCCTTTATAGGAATTTTCCCCCCCCCAAAAGCTGAGTCATAGGTTTCTCAGGGATTAAAACTTGGCCCCCCCCCCATTTCCCCTGGGACGAGACGGAGGGCATTTTTTTTTCCCCCTTCCTCCCTGCTTTCAGTGCTTTTCCTTTTGCCCCCATTTCCTCTTCCCTTTTTTTTATTTTCCCTTTTCCCTTTTTTCCCCCTTTTTTTTTTTAAAAAATTTTTTTTCCCCCCTTTTTTTTTTGGGGGTTTTCCCCCCGGTTTTTTTCCCCCCCCCCCTTTTTTTTTTTTCCCCAAAAAAAAAAACCCCCCCCCCGGGGGGCTTTTCCCTTTTTTTCCCTTTTTTCCCTTTTTTCCCCCCCCCTTTTTTTTTTAAAAAAACCCCCCCGGGGTTTTTTTCCCCCCCCCCCCCCCCCCTTCCCCCCCCCCCTTTTTTTTTTTAAAAAAAAAAAAACCCCAAAACCCCCAAAAAACCCCCCCCTTCCCCCTTTTTTTCCCCCCCCTTTTTTTTCCCCCCCCCCCCTTTTTTTTTAAAAAAAAATTTTTTTTTTTTTTTCCCCTTCCCTTTTTCCCCCCCCCCTTTTTTTTTTTTTTTTCCCCCCCTTTGGTTTTTTTCCCAAAAAACCCTTTTTTTGGGGTTTTCCCTTTTGGGAAAAAAAAACCCCCCCCCCTTTCCCCCCCTTTTTTTTTCCCCCCCCCCCCCCCCCCCCCAAAAAAAATTTAAAAAAAATTTTTTAAAAAATTTTTCCCCAAAATTTTTCCCCCTTTTTCCCCCCCCCCCCCCCCTTTTTTTCCCCCCCCCCCCCCCAAAAATTTTTTAAAAAAAATTCCCCCCCCCCAAAATTTCCCCCCTTTTTTTTTTTCCCCCCTTTTTTTTTTAAAAAATTTTTTTTTTCCCAAAAGGGGTTTTAAAAAAATTTTTTTTTTTTTTAAAATTTTTAAACCCCCCCCTTTTTTTTTTTTTTTTGGGGCCCTTCCCTTTTTTTTTTTTTTTTTTTCCCCAAAAAAAAAAATTTTTCCTTTATTTTTTTTTTTTGGGGGAAAAAAAAATTTTTTAAACCCCCAAAAAACCCCCCCCCTTCCCCCCTTTCCCCCGGGTTTTTTTTTTTTTTTTTAATAAATAAAAAATTTTTTTTTTTTTTTTCCCCCCCCCCAAAATTTTTCCCCCCCTTTTTTAAACCAAAATTTTTTTCCCCCCCTTTTTTCCCCCCCCCCCCCCCCCCCCAAAAATTTTTTTTCCTTTTTTTTTTTTTTTTTTTTTTTCCCCAAAAAACCCCTTTTTTTTTTTTTTTTTTTCCCCAAAATTTTTTTTTTAAAAAAGGGGGTTTTTTTCC
>NW_023658925.1:17500-22597 GCF_015228065.2 Penaeus monodon
GGAAAAAAAAAATTTTTAAAGGGGGTTTTTGGTTAAAAATAAACCACCCAACCCACATCCCCTTCCCCCCCTTCCCCTCCCCCCCTTTTTTTCCCTTTTTTTTTTCCCCCCCCTTTCCCCCCCTCCCCCTTCTTCCCCCCCCCCCCTTTTTTTCCCCCCCCCCCTTTTTCCCTTTCCCTTTTCCTTTTCCTCTTTTTCTTCTCCCCCCCCCCCTCTCCTTTTTTTTCTTCCCCCCCCCTTTTTTTTTTTTCCCCCCTTTTTTTTTTTTTTTCTTTTTTTTAATTTTCCTAGCCTATTCCCCCTTTTCCCCCACCCCCTATCCCCTTGGCCCCCCGTAAAAATTTTGGGAATTTTTTTCCCCCCCTTTTTTTTTATTTTTTTTTATTTTAAAAATTTTTTTTAAAATTTTCCCCCCATTTCCCCTTTCCCCCCGCCTCCCCTCCTATTCAAATAAAACCCCGTTTCCCCCCCTTGGGGTCCTGCCCCCCTTTTTTTTCCCCCCCCGCCCCCCCCTTTTTTTTTTCGCACCCCCCCTTTTTTTGTTTTTCCCCTTTCCCCCTTTTTTTTTTTTTTTTTTCCCCTTTTTTTCCCCTTTTTTTCCTACCTTTTTTTGGCCTTTTTTTTTTTTTTTCCCCTTTTTTTCCCCTTTTTTTCCCCCCCCTTTTGAAAAAACCCCAAAAACCCTTTTTCCTTTTCCCCCCCCCTCCCCCCATTCCCCCCGTTCCCCCGGGGGGTTTTTTTGACAAGCCCCTCCCCCCCCTTTTTTGGGAAATTTTTACCTTTTTTTTTCCCCTTTTTTTTTTTTTTTTTTTTTTGGGTTTTTTTTTTCAAAAAGCTTTTTTTTTCTTTTTTTTTTAAAAAAATTTTTTTTTTTCCCCGGTTTAAAAAAAATTTTGAGTTTTAAAAAACCCCCCCATCCCCCCCCCCTTTAAAACCCCCCTTTTAAAAAATTTTACCCGCAAACCTTTTCCCCCCCAAAACCCCCCCCCCATTTTGCCCCCCCCCTTTTTTTCCCTTTTGGGGGCCCCCAACGGTGGGAACCCCGCTCCCCATTTTCCCCCCCCCCAAAAACCCCCAAAAATTTTCCCCCTTTTTTTTTTTTTCCCCCGGGAAAAACCCGGGGGAAAAAAAGGCCCCGGGGCCAAAATTTTTTTTCGGGGTTTTTTTCCTAAAACCAGGGGAAAAAATTTCCCCCCCCCCGGGGGGGTTTTTTTTTTTAAAACCCCCTTTTTTCCCAAAAACCCCCCCAAAAGGGGGGAAAAAAAATTTTGGAACCACGAAAATTTAAACCCCCAATTTCCCCCCCCTTCCAAAAAAAATTTTAAAAATTTCCCCGAAAAAAGGGTTTTTGCCCGAGGGAAAAAAATGGGAAAAGTTTCCCCCCAATTTTTTTTCCCCCCGAGCATCCCGGGGGGGGGCAAAACCGTTTTTTTTTTTTTTTCCCCAAAGGGGGGTTTTTAAAAAACCCCCCCCATGGGGGGGCAAAGGGTTTAAAAAGGTGGGGGCCCCCCCCCCCCTTTTAACCCTGGGGCCCCCCGGAATTTGGTTCCCCTGGCCCCAAAAATTTTTTTCCCGGGGCCCCGAAAAAAAAAAAAAAAAAAAAAAAACCCCCCGGGGGGGGGGGTAAAATTTTTTAAAAAAAAATTTTTTTGGGGAAAAAAAATAAAGGGAAAAAAAAGCAAAGGGGGGGGGTGGGGGTAAAAAAAACCCGGGGCCCCCCCCCCAAAAAAAGGGGAAAAAGGGGGGGGGGGGGGTTTTTTTTTATTTTTAAAAAAAAAAAAAAAAAAAAAAAAAAAAAAAAAAAAAAAAAAAAAAAGAAAAAAAAAAAAAAACTGTTTTGGGGGGGGGAAAATTTAATTGGGAAAAAAAAAAAAAAAAAAAAAAAAAAAAAAAAAAAAAAAACCCCCGGGGGGAAGGGGGAAGGGGAAAAACCCAAAAAAAAAAACACCCCCCAAAAAAAAAAAATTTTTTTTAAAAAAAATTTTTTTCCCCCCCAAACCCCCAAAAAAAAAAAAGCCCCTGGGGCCCTAAAACCCCCCCCCCCCCCCCCCCTTTTTTTTTTTTGGGGGCCCAAAAAAAAATTTTTTTAAAAAAAGGGAAAAAGGGGGTTTCCCCCCCTTTTTTTTTTTAAAACCCTCCCCCAAAAAAAAGGGTTTTTTTGGGAAAAAAAAGGGAAAAAAATTTTTTTTTTGGGGGAAGGGGTTTAAAAAAAATTTAAAAAAAATTAAATTTTTTTTTTCCCCTTTTGGGTTTTATTTTTAAAAATTTTTTTTAAAAAAAGGGGGGAAATTTTTTTTTTTTTTTTTTTTTTAAAAAAAAAAAAAAAAAAAAAAAAATTTTGGGGGGGAGTTAGGGGGGGGGGTTTTTTTTTTTTTTTTAATTTTTTTTGGTAAAAAAATTTTTAAATTTTTTGAAAAATTTTTGGGGGCCCCAAAAAAATTTTTTTTTTAAAAATTTTTTTTAAAAAAGGGGCTTTTTTTTTTCCCCGGGGGGGAAACCCTTTTTGGGGGTTTTGGGGGGAAAAAAAAAAAAAAAAACCAAAGAAAAAAATTTTTTTGGTTTAGAGGGGGGTTTTGGTTTTTTTGGGGGAAAAAATTTGGGGTGGGGGGTTTTTAAAAGGGAAGTTGGTTTTTTGGGGTTAAATGTCCCCCCTTTTTTTTTAAGGGACGGGCGAGGTGGCTTTATAAAGGGCCCCGGGAAAGGGGCCGTTTTTTTAAATAAAATTTTTTTTTTTCAAAAACCCCCAGGGGAAGGGGGTTAAAATGAAAATTGGCAGTCCAAATTTAAAAATTTTTAAAATTTAAAGGAAAAAATTTGGGTTTAGTTTTTAATTGGGCCCCTTTTTGAAATTGGCCAAAAAAATTTTTTTTTTTAAAAAATTAAAAAATTTTTTCTTTTCCCCTTTATCCTTCCAAAAGGGGAATTTTAAAAATGGGGGTGTAAATTTTTGTTTTAGGTTTTTTTTTCCCCCAAAGGGTAGAGGAAAATGTTTAAAAAAACCTTGTAACTTTTTAATTTTTTTTTGGTGGAAGGGGTTTTTTTCTTTTTTTTTTTGGGGCTTAATTTTTTTAAATGGGGGGATAACCTTGGGTATGTTCAAACCCTTTTTTTTTCCGAAAAACCCCCCCCCCCAAAGTTTTTGGGGGGTAAATAATGGGTTTTTAAAAATTTTAAAACCCCCAAAAATTTGATTAATGAGGGGAGGGAGTTTTTAAAAATTTTTTTTTTGGAGGGATCCTTTTTAATTTTTTAAAATTTAAAAACGGTAAATTGGGGGTTTTTTTTTTGGATAAATTTTAAAAAAGGGGTTTTTTTTCCCCCCCCGGGTTTTTTTTGGGTTTTTAAAAAAAAAAATTTTTTTTTTTTTGGAAAGGGGAAAAAAAAAAAGGGGGGGGTTTTTTTAAAAAGGGGGGAAAAATAGGGGGGGGCCCCCCAAAAATTTTTTATTTTTTGGCATAAGTTGACCCTTTAGTTAAATTTTGTTGCACGGCCTTGACTACAGGCGCAAAGCATGCCAAGACCGTGGTTTCACCCAAAACTAACACTGAAACATCTATTGTGACAAAGAACAGTCTTTTAGTCCGTCCGGTCGTTTGTTATTGTTTATGTAAGTTTTGTGAATGATGTTGAGTACGTCTTGCATCGAGTGGATGCGAGCTAAACGGAAAATTGTTTGTCTGTGAGGTTATGGCCCTTCGAGATACTACCTTAGTCGGGGGTGTTTTTATTAACCTTTTCGAAAATTGTGGCCTAAATGTCTCAAGTAGACTAATAGGGCGGTAACTCTCTGGGTCAGTCGGGTCTCTTGTGGTTAGGAATGAGGGCCACTAAAGCGGTCTTAAAGGGAGAGGGAAAAAAAGCCGGTAGCAAAGAGAGGCGTTTTGTAATGTTTCAGTCAAAATTTTTGTTTTTTTAAATTGGTCAGGAAGGTGAGTAAGATTGTCGCGTCCGATCTTGTGAGGAGCCTTATGAGGAAAAAAAACTTCTTTATTTATTTGTTTTTACAGAACATGGGGATGGGGGCTATGATTTCGTGCAGGTGGGTCAATCCAGCCTATCCAGATGGCTCTTGGTTTAGTGTCTACCCTGTTCTCTTGACTCCAGGTATCATTTTTCTTGAATTCTGTGAGTGAACATGAAAATGAGGAGGGTGAGGGTAGATAAAGTTTTGGCCCAGTGTTCTTCAAAAAAATTTGATAACATCCATGGGGGTCTAAAAACCTTTACGCTATTATGAATGAGGACGGGAGAAGGGAGGTAGTTTACTACCTTTAAGTTGACGAATTTTTTTAACCAAAATTCCCGTGGATTGGTCGGTCGTTTAATCAAAAAAATGTCCGATGACATGTCCCATCGAACATGGAAAAAAACGGCTTTCGAAAAATAAGTCAAGATGGCTGAAAATTGATATGCGAATTTTTTATACTGAGACCCTGGGGATGGTGCTCCAGCATAGTTTTTGGAGGCGATGGAGGCGAAGATGTAATTCCAATGGCCCCATGTATTGTTTGGGTAAATCGAGCCCATCAGGAATTTTTAAACTGAAAAAATTTTGATTATTTTGGTTTTTTGAATTTAAAAATAACTCCCAGTCTGCTTTGTTTATAACCGGAAAGATCTTTCTTTTTTGTTTTAGTATTGGTGATGTGGAAATTTTTTAATTACGATGGGTAATGTGGGTCCTTAACCAACGTTTTTGGACCGGGTTGTAGGTGGTGTGGTGTGGAAAGGCAAGTGTTTTTTTGCCCTGTTTCCCGAAAAACGAGATCAGGGCGGGCCCCCCTTTCCTCTGGGTGGGAAGAAAGTCCCCATGTAGTGGAGTCTTTTTGGTTTTTTTTTAAAGATAGAAAAAAAAGAGGTTGCCTTCCGTATGCATTGGATGCTGTGGTGTTAGTATCATGTGGGTAGCGTCGATATCTTCTGGCAAAAAGAAACTGAAGGTTTGTATATTTAATACGTTGTTGAGTCAGCAGAGGCAAATTAGTTTTTAATACTTAATTTTTGAGGTTGATCAACAGTAGTGAAAAAGAATATGTGGTGTGTTGACTTTATGAACAAGTGGAAGGAGTGTAAACCATAGGCCGATTCCCTGATAAG
>NW_023658926.1:2500-10000 GCF_015228065.2 Penaeus monodon
TACTCTAATTGTTAACATACAAACTACATAATATAAATTTAAGCAAGCTGTTATTAATTAACCATGTCAATGCTTAGAATAGATGTAAGCAGTTAATAAAAATTCCTTTCTTCACATACAATGATTGAAATCATACAAATATTTGTAAAGAAATTGAAATACAGAAAATAGTGAGAATTATATTTAGGCAGATGAATTACATTATACCAAGCAATTTAAAATACTAAGTTAATGTTCTTACACAATTACTAACTTAAACTCAAGATTATCTCCATTAAAAAGTAAATGAGTACGTTCTGAAAATGGACATAAAATGTCTTGTGCTTAATCAAGCAATCATAATACTGAATTAATATCGCTAAGCCGCAATTAACTCAAGCAAACTTATTCTAGGAAATACTTATGATTACATACAAAACACAAACTTATTCTTACGCTCTACCGGAAATTAACAATCATCATCACTGTTAAGTCACACTTCCGTAGAGCTGAGATCTCGTAAAAGTAAATCATTAATTCCTTACTCTCTGTGCAACTCAGTATATCAGTACACTTAGAATTTCAAATCTATATGTCTTCAATTATATCATTTTTCAAACTTGACAATCAAATCTATAATTATTCCACTTTATGATTATTACTTCTAAAATTAACTTAGTCAAATACAATTCTTGGTCCTTTATATAGTCATACATCAATCAAAGAAATACCTATAACCTACTTTATCCACATTTTCCATAGCACATTCCGTCCACTATGTTCCCCTTAAACAAGAAACACTTAAATTGCTTCAATAGGGCTTACCCAAAAATGTCTCCAAAGTGACATGGCTACAAGGTGCTACCAGAGATGACTCTCGAAACCCAACTCCAACTCCAACTCCACCGTTAGTCTGTCACTAGCCGTCTTTTATTCCCGCTATGGGAGTCCTTCGGTCACACCCTTAGCAGTTATCATGAATATAATTATAATTTCTCTTCACTTATTTGAAAACTATCTGCGTCAGGACTTTCCTATGTCCCAGCAAATTTTCAACACTGTATTTATCACTTTAACTTTTGTCTATCTGCCTTCCGTGTTATTTTCTTGATCCCCGACTTGAATATTGTGATATATCTAGTGATCGCCTCCAACTAGTTGTTTTCGTATTCGTGGCTTCTAGAAGGTTCTGTTAGTCATGGCGTGAACCACGCGCTCAGTTTGACGTCATGGGTCATCTTCCTGTTGACAATCTTTTCTGATCATTTTTTTCTGGATTTCGCCCTCATGTTCGCCGTATTGTTGTATATTTGACGTCGCGACCAGATGGTGCGTCCGCTCTGCCTCGCGAGATAATGCGTATGCGTTTACGAGATAATGCGTATCTTATCCACGACACACACACACCTATATATATATTCTTTCTTTCCAAGTCCCCTTTGCAGCTGAAGATAAAATTTTCTCCAAGATTCTAAAGAGAGATGCAAAAGTAATTTAGAACACTTAGAGCAACACAGGCTTGCTCACAGTGCACCGGTAAACTCATGGCTACTTATTATCCTAGGTATAGTACATGTAACATCTGAGGTAAAGCATAGTACGAAAGCCCCAACCGACATGCAATGAAGAGCAATGAAACTAGAGGCACCAACCAACTTAATCTGTTTATTTCAATTATTATCATCATAGATATACTGTCAGCTGATAAACAAATCGTAAATTACAAAATCTTATTGATACAGAATCCTCGTAACAGGTGGTTACTCTGTGTATTTCTGTGTAAGATTCAAGACGTTATCCTTTAAGCGCAACCAGCAGTGAAGTTTCTTGCCCCAGGGTTACAAAAATACAGCAAGTTGTTTAAATCTGCCTTCGGTGCACGGGCTCTGCCATTCCACCTTTCCTTCGCCTATGGAGCCAGAGAGAGTCGCCAGGCTATATTCAATCAATCGGGCAGCAGATTCCTGTTTTGCCGTCTCTGAAATATTCATAATCTTGAGTAAATCAGACTTCTTGATTTACTAACTATAACTACGTATTGTCGATCAGACTGTGTGTGTAAATATATGTGCGGGCGCGCGCGCGTGCACGCACGCACGCACCCACACACACACACACACACACACACACACACACACACACACACACAACACACACCACACACACACACACACACACACACACCACACATTATATATATATAGTCTGTCTCTATCTATCTATCTATCTATCAACCTACCTACCTATCTACCTATCTATATGTGTCTGTACGTACAAATGCATACATACACACTACATGCATTCATATATGCATAAATATGTTTATATATACACCACACACACATATATATAAATATAAATGTATATATACATATATGTATTTATATTTATGCACACACACACACACACAAAACACAACACCACACAAACACACACACACACACACACACACACACACACATACACACACATCTATACGTATATGTAAATATATATACATACATACATCTATATCTATATATACACATATGTGTGTGTGCGTGTGTGTGTGTGTGTGTGTGTGTGTGTGTGTGTGTGTGTGTGTGTGCGTGTACAAGCTGTCAAGTATGTGAAATCCGTATTTTAGCAAACTGATGAATTTCCTTCACCACAGTTATAAAATGTAATTAAACTCTCATGGACAATCAATATGAAAAAAACTTACTTGACCTTTCCGCATCCGTATCTTTCTACAAAATTATGGAAAATCATTACAGACAAAGCTGTGTCTAACTTTGAGCAGTATTCGTATAACACGCAATGTCCTCTTGGTGTACCATCTGTAGCGCAATCTGTGGGCAGACATGAGTGTTTGTCAGCATAGTGTAATTATCTTCATGCGTTAATCCTGTAGCCAGAAACTATGTGCGGGCCTGACATCTTTTGTTTTTTAACTATTTATCTGATTATTCTATTTCATTATTTTGATCATTGTTAACATGGTTTTGTGTTCTTGCTTATTCACTTCCTAGAAAAGACAATAGCATATCTTGACTTGTTACTTTGCGTTATTCCTCCATGGAAAACTGACTGACCATGATAGTTTTTAATCACAAATATATATTTATATCTAGGGTTCGATGATCAGGCAAACACCGTGGGCAAGAGCTTAAGCTTATTAACTTCATAAGGAGAGAAAAAGAAAAAACACATTACAAATATGATTATCAAAAATCATATATATAGTGGACGGCATGAACGTGTGTTTGTTTACGTTCGCGTTACGTACGGCTGAAATAGATTGGAGTCAACCTAGAAACATTGGTTCACCAAATATGAAATTTCACTGGTAGATTGTCTATGTAAAGATATAACACTGAGATATCAAAATAAAGTAGAATCAGTTGTAGATAATTTAAAATGTATTGGCTGTGCCGGAGACTAACAGGATATGAACCGGTGAGCATTGGTGTACGAAATTCCAGTACGCGTCATGATGCATTTCGAAATGGATAACAAGTGGGTGGCGTGTAAAGCCGATATGTGAGATGTATTGTGCACACCCATATGCATACACAGCTACGCACGGACACACACACACACATACACAAATTATTTGACTATCTTCGATGGCTGTTAGTCTTCGCGAAAAAGCAATGGCTCGTTTGCAAAGGGGGAGAATGCATTTGCTCGGAAGCGCACACATCTAACCACTAGAACGCAATGCCTAATGCTCCACGTTGCCAATTCATTAGTAGGGTTGGCCGCCTTTTCACAGCTGCGTCGACGCGTTCTCGGATATAAATAATAATACTGAATCATAAACAGACGAATATAGATTACAATTAACTCTTCTTAATAAAATAAACAATAATAGAATAGTCATTTAAATGAAAATTTCATCTAATATTTCCTCCTTTTAAAGTTCATTTAAATGTACTTATTCAAAAACATAATATTCTTTTTTCATGGCAATGCACAAAACTATACACAATAGTTACAATCATGTAAGCTAATAACAACAATATGCAGCAACATAAAATAGCCAATAGATATGATTTGCTCATAAACATGGATGCAACGCAGCCATCGTCTCCAAAATCTATTATTTTCCTATAAAACGCACCTGCATCGCTTTGCGTTTCCTTCACAGATTCAAGAAATTTGTGCCAGCATAGTCCATGCCGCTGGTTGTCAAGCGTTTGGTTATTGACAGCATCGTTGCATGCACTTCCTTTTTCAAATCGTTAACGGTGGCATGTGAAGGTGCCATAATTTGTTATTAAGGTCAAACCCTTTGTTTACAGACAAGAAACAATAATAAAAAGTCTGCACCTCAATCGGTATTCTCGACCATGGCATTGTTATAGTCTGGTAGACTGAGTAAATCGTAGGTTCTGCCACAAGGAAGATTGTTGTATAAGATTATATGATATGTCGCATGGATCTATGTCATGCAAAGCTGGGTAGCTACTTTATGTGGGTAACAGAAATAATTTGACAAGTTCCTGTAAACATTAATATATTCTCGAAGAGATAAAGTTTAGTTTACCTAGACTGGAAAATATGTTAATGCTAGTGAGGTAACGTGTAGTTTAAAAACGTTAAGTAACAGCAGACGGAATGGTCTCTCTCTGTTAGACAGCCGTCAACCTCTCTTCCCGCACAATATTTTTAAAAATACAATTATAAGGCTGTCACTGCTCCAGAACAGTGCAACGGCCTCTTGGAGGGACAACCATCGTGAGGCAGAAGGATGGGGAAGATAATTTGATTTTGTTTTGATATGCATTTCAAAACGGAAGTTGCTGGGAAGCTATCTCGGAGCCGACTGCTTACACTATTAACAGCGCCCACCATGTCAGCTGCCCGATCAGACGCAGCTCCTATGAAGTAGGACAAGGGATTATTATGCAAAGTAAGACTGGCAATATGCTTATTACATAACCCTCCACAGGTGAACCCGCCCCATTCCCCTCAGAAACGTATACTAAGTCGAGCATTACTTTTTTCATGACGTCCTTATCCTCATCAACATGCCGCACCAAACAACACGTTTTCTTCGAGGTGCATTTTTTCGATTCATCGATAAGTATTACTTAATTTACTTTTTGTTATGTTATTTGTTAATTCATGAGAGGCGTATTGCCTAGCCTTTGAACAAGAGTAGCATATTTTTTTTGTTTATCGTCATATGTGCCGCGATCTCAGAATCGGGAAACCATCCATTTGTACAGTTCCATCATGTCATCATATTAGCTGAGAAGGAAGTTACATTGTTATATAGCAATACTGGGAAAATAGAAATGTACTTATCATTACTGTCACACTATCATACATACATATATATTATAATGCTCCGCTAGATGGCAAATTAACGTCAGCCAAAATACGATGAATAATATTGTGGCGTAGGCCACACCATTAGAAATGCCGTCAACTCCCTATGCTTAGATACAAGCTGCGTTGAAGTCGCTCTCCTCCAAGGTGCGTGTTGCCGGACTGCCGGCCGCAATACATATGAGCTGAAGTTGGGAATTGGGCTAACCATCCATTTTCGGAAATTTAACTGAGTTACTCATTTTAGTGTACTCACATCTCTCTATGGAAAATATACTAGATGTTTAGCTTAGAAAAATACGTCATTGAATCTGTAAACTTCATTTATCTAAAAAGTACACGACTACTGATAGCACGTGTGTTGCAGGGGCTGAAGGTTTCAAGTCACTGTATGGGGCTGTGGCTTTGCCTTCGGTGCTGGCCTGGCTGGAAGACAAGCTAAAGTTACATGTTTAAGCAGCTATTATATTTATTTGATTTAAACATGGGGAATGTTTTAATATTGCCTTAAACATTCCGTCGGTCGTCTTTCGTTTCGTTTAGCAGACGAATTTCCGTAGAATTCCAGCTCTGTACATTGGGCAAATATTGACAAAAATCTAAATTTCTGAGTTTTAATCAAAATCAAAAACAGTAAAATCACACAGCTGGGGCAATAAGGAAATATTTATTATATATACACATATATACACACGCACACACGCGCGCGCGCACACACACACACACACACGGATAGTATAGATAGATATATGTAAGTTCACGTGTATGTGTGTGTGTGAACATAAACAGTAACGTGTACGTGTAGATGAACTGGAAACAGCCACCATAACACAAATTGTAACGTTTCGAATTAGTCAAGAGTTCCTCGTCAGACGAAAAATAACCTAAATGGGTGTTTAAGTTGTTATTTATTCATCTGACGAGGAACGTTACGATTTAACTTTTTCTTATTGTGGGTGTTTCCTTTTCAATATATATTATATATATATATATATATATATATATATATATATATATGTAGTATGTATGTATGTATGTATACACACACACACACACACACATCTAAATGCATTGTGTATATATATGTATATAGAATGACGACATACTCTTCTGCCTCCTCTCTCTGAGTGAAACTTTTTTCAGTGACCAATGGCAGTCGGGAGAAGAACGTTACAAGGAAACGCGCATATATAGCTAGAACAACGTGATGACCAATATTTAACACGATAGATAACCCAACTTTTACACGTGAGAAACAATGTAACATATATTTTCAGCGTATGCTTCGATGATTCTATCCAAAATTCTTCTATCAAAGTAATATTATGCTCCAATCCAATCAAACCGCAGTACGAAAATGTAAACAAACACATAGTTGCCATTTCTAAAGTTCAGGAAAATGCGGTAAAACTGATGTGAAGCCAGAGTGCTGAAATTTCTTCCACTCCTTAGGCCAAACACACTCCGCCTTTTCGAAGAATGAAATAATCTATCTTAATTTCACATTTTTTATAGAGAGATCAAATGCCACAAAACAGCAGAAATGTGTAGTGGTAACCACAAAATATCCACAGTCCGGTTCTAACCCAGAATTACACTTTAACACAATTAACATGATAATGATTGGCTGTATATATATTTATGTGTACTTTTACCTGGTTCTCGTTAGTCTGGAAAAGGTTGTAAATTGTTATATTTTCTTCCTCCGACTTTTCATCCCCTATATTCATAAAAGTATATGGCACCTTTTATATAAGGCATTTTCAACACACTTCTATGTGGTTTATTACGCTCCCTTGCAACCGCCTGCAGCTGCACACCTAACAGGCCCAAACTTTCCTCGGTGCCATGTGTGATATGCTTACTGAATAAGCATATTGCACTAACGAAACTGGCGCATTTTGATTAGCATATTCGCTATTCCGTTCCTGTGACACGAGTGCGCGCCTTCAGACACGCCATAGTTTGCTTTGGGTTTACAGAAATTTCCCTCCCGCTAAATGGTACAAGGCTATCACTTTCTACTACTCCCCTCCCTTTCTAGACACACTTCTCGGTATAATACGGCCTTACCAATCAGCTAAGACTCGGGAACGAGTGTAATTGGGAAATCGCAGAATGTGTTCTAAGGAAACTCCTTGAAGAAAAATTAGACGTCATCTTTGATATTTCATAAATAATCTTTCAATTATTCTACTGTAT
>NW_023658926.1:15000-22597 GCF_015228065.2 Penaeus monodon
TCAGATTAGGTTATGATTCAAAATGTTAACGCTTTAACGATTTCCTTTTTAGCTGTCAAAGGCGTAGGGAAACGCAGATTCCTCGAGGCTCATATGCAACGGGTTCTGCAACGTCGTAGGACAAATAAATGGTTTTGCCGCAGTCGCTACCAACCATCCAAACGGAAGGGCAAGGTCATTTCTTGATAAATTGTCTCTGAGAAACCCCTTTTCTATAATCATCTTACATAGATAGGTTGATCTACCAACGCATCATCATTCAACTGCGTGTTTTTTTTTTTCCAAAGAGAATTAAAGGAACCTCTAATAAAGAGGTCTTTAGATGTCATATTTTATGCGATGATGTAGAATAACATCACTTTAAAGAAAATCTGTTCGTTATTTGCTTCAATTTTTTTTTTATAAACAATATCATGAGTTATTTGTAAAAATGTTACCCTGAACTTTAGCTCATACAAATGAAATTACTCACGAGGACCGGATGTGGCACTGATGTCATGCCAGTGGCCGGGAGAACCTCTCAGTTTCTCTCCAGACCACACTAAACCTGGTCCTCGTGACTGTCACTTCGCCATCATTCGGCCGCGACCTGATTGTGTGTGACTCGCTTCCCAAGGACACCATGAAACCCGAGAGACGGAATGTGGACATCCTGGAAAGCAAGACAAAAGGAAGGGAAAGGGTCAGCATCCATCATAACACCCTGCGATATCCTGCGTTTTGAGAACACGTATACATGCTCTTGTATGAATGTTGTAAACTGAATAACTCAATATATGTACCATGTTACTATCATATATATATATACATGTATGTGTATATATATATATATATATATTATATATATATATTATATATATATATATATATGTACATATATATATATATATATATATATATATATATATATATATATATATATATTATATATATATATATATACACACACACGAACATATATATCCATATGTGTGTGTGTGTGTGTCTGAGAGTGTGTGTTGTGTGTGTGTGTGTGTGTGTGTGTGTGTGTGTGTAGGTGTGTGTTGTGTGTGTGTGTGTTGTGTGTGTGTGGTGTGTGTGTGTGTGTGTGTTTGTGTGTGTGTGTGCGTGTGTGTGTGTAGTCAAGTCTAAGACCTTGATGTTGCCAGTGTGCTCCACACTGACTTTGGATAGCAGCTTGGTCAATTTTCCAGTACATGCAGGTGTTGGAAAAGTGTTGGTGCAAGGGAAAACACCTTGCCCCCACCCCCGAATTAAAAGGGGAAAAAAAAGTTTGACCGGTCCCCACCACACTTTTTCAAACATTTTTTAAAAACCCGGTTTTCGGAAATCTCAGAATCTCCCAGCCGATTCTTATTCCTTCTTAGGGCGAAAGTAGGGGTGCCAAACCCCTTGACCGAACTCACGATGGGTTTTCCCCAATTTAACGGGGGAAATACAGGAATTTTCAATTTTCCCCAAGGATCCCCATCGAGTGCTGACAAGAATTTTTGTTTTTTTTGTTTTTTGTTTTTTGTTTTTTGGTTTGTGGTGTGGGTGTTGTGTATTTTGTTTTGTGTGGTGTCCAATTTTTTTTTTCTACGGGAAAATTACCATCCTCGGGAGGAATCCTGACCGAAACCAACCTTCCCCGTAAAAAAAAAAGCAACTTATTAATTCAAAAGGGATTTTATTTATACAACCACACCTTTTTATTGCCCTTTTTTCATGAGAGAATGGGAAAAAATAAGGGAAAATAGATTTATAAAATAGGATTCCCTCGAAAAGGGAAAGTCCCGAAAAGAAAGTAAAAAATTGTGCATAACCATTAAAAATTGCTTTCGGGCAAAAGGGTGGTAAAACCTTGACACAAAAGAACCCACACACATTTTCCCCAGTTTTTACTAGTTTAGAGGTTGTTTTTTTTTCGCACCAACTTTTTCCTGACGGATTTCCCTTCCTAATAAAAAGCGGTTTGGCGGCGACTTCCCGTACGACCCCTGCGTTTGACTTCTCAAGGCGGTAAGTGTTTTCTCGTCGTGAGATCGGGCTCGATCCAGCAGTCGGAGAACAGACATTTATACGACTGCCGCGGTGGGGAATTGAACTCGGGACCATGAGGGTCGGAACAGACATTTATACGACTGCCGCGGTGGGGAATTGAACTCGGGACCATGAGGGTCGGAGCCCAATGTAAGACATATTTCACACATGGCCCATTTCATTTCACACATGGCCCGCTGCACCACACTCTCCAAACCTCTCCACATGGAGACTCACTAATGGACCCTAAATGTTTTCACACATGCCTATTGCTAGGGGACTCCCTTAGGACCACTCGCAGCAGACTCCTTCCCTCACCCTACCATTGCCATACATATAATATTATTAACTTATACAGTAACACCACCCTCTACATACAAACCTTTGCTAGACACGACAGCGGATGCGAAATCCAAAGGCCATCCGCCTCGCGACGTCGCCCAGTGTCCACGATTACATCCTTTCCTCCACACTTCCGAGTACATTGTGAATTTCCTAGTTCAATCTGTTTAAGAGAGGGTCGCCTACAAGCGACAGGCAGACAGCGACTGTCACGTCGGCAATCTGAGTTCGAGGGTTCGAGTCACCGGCCGGCGCGTTGTTCCCTTGGGCAAGGAACTTCACCCGATTGCTACCTAGCCACTGGGTGGGCAAGCCAGCCCAAGTCAGTGCCGGTCCCAGAACGGGTAAATAGAGATGGTGACTCGATAAAAACACCGGGCGGAAGGCAACGGTAAACACCGCTCTAAATTGCCAAGAAAATCATGGAAATCCATGATCGCCAACGTCCTTGTAGGACAGGGCACTAGGAAAAAAATGAAAAGAAAAAAAAAATAAAATTAATATATTGATTATATGTATGTAATATAATTTATATTATATATATATATATATATTTTTAAAGAAATATATATATATATATATTATATATATACACTAAATTCGACCCTTCAAAATGTAAGACCCACTGATATGTGTACCAATTAACACAAATATGAAAGGGAAAGCCCCTTTTCCCGTGTTAATTTTCTAGGTAAAAAAAAACATAACCTAACATAAGGGTTTAAGAATTTAAAATTTTTATTCTGACGTGACTAAAAAGTCTGGGACATATTTTTTCAGAGTGTGACTGGGGCGCAAGCAAATGAGGCTTTTAACTGGGGTATAAAAAATTCTTTTAAATGCATTTGAAAGGGTTTTACGTATAGTTTGTAATTTTGTATATATGTTTGGTATCCCCCCATTTACCTTCCACACAAGTTGCCCCACATGCACGCATAACTGGATACCACAACACACACACAACATGAATACACAAAAACACCACACACACACACAACACCACACCCCACACACACACAAACACAACACACACAAATTTAATATAGAAAAAAAATATATTATATATATATAATAAATATATAAACAATAAATATATAATTTCACTATTGCTTGCGCGCAGTCACCGGGGAAAAGCCTAGGCGCACACTCTAGGAAAGAATTTTTCCCAGCTTTATTCTTTCAGTTATAAATTTATAGCCTTACACCCTTTTATGTCGGGGTATGTATATATATAAGTATATATATATATATATTTAATATTATATATTATAAATATAATGGGGTGTGGGGGTTTGGTTGTGTGGGGGTTTTTGTGTGGGGTGTTGGGGGTGGGTTATGTATGCTGTGTTTGGTGGTGTGTTGTGTATCCATTTCTATGCGTGCATGTGAGGCATACTGTGTGTGGAAGGTAGGGGGGGTATACAAGCAAAATACAAATTAAAAGCTTACAGTTACACTATGCATAAGACAAAAGAGAAATTTTTTATACCACATTAAATCCCTCACTTTTGCTTGGGGCCGAAGCACATCTAGGAAAAGTATGTCTTCCAGCTTCTAGTACTCAGATATCAATTTTTGTTCTTACATCCTTATGTTATGGTTTTGGTTTTTTTTCCCCCAGAATTAACACGGAAAGTGTCTTTCCATTCATATCTTGTGTTATTGGACTCAAACATGGATCCTCAATTTTGAAGGGCGAATTTGAGGGCGAATCTAAAAAGTTTTGGGTTTCCGTCAGGGTCTGATTACTGTACGGGCAATTTTTCTGGCTCATCAACGCGCAGTCATGCATATATATAATATATATAAAAAATATATAATATAATATATATATATAAAAATTAGTATAATTATATAAATAATATATATATATATAATTAATATTATTTATAATATTATAGTTATTATATATTAATATATATTTAATATATATATATATATATGTATATATATATTTAAATTTATAAAATATTATATTATATTAATTATATATAATATATAGTTCACCCCACCACCCACCACACAACACACACACACACACACACACAAAACACACACACACAAAATATATATTTATATATATAATTATTTATATATTTTATATATATATATATATAAAATATATAATTATTATTAATAATATTTATATATTAAAAGAAAGGGGGGCAAATGAGTGCGTTCGTTTATGTGATTTGTGATAGCGGTTAGTCAAAGCCTTTGTGGTACCATCTAGTAGGGAAAAAAAAAAACCTCCAGGCTGAATGTTAAGGGGTTTGGGTCCCGTGTATTATAAAAAAATAGAAACAAAAACAAAAATTCTCTCTCTCCCTAAAACCTTTTTCCCACCCGCCATCTCTCCCCTTTAAATTCCTTCAGTGAAAGTTGTGATAGCCATTGTAAAAAACTGAAAAATTCCGCACTCAGTGCTTTTTCTGGTCAATTTGCACCAAACTAAAATGTATGAATTACCCTTTGGAAAAGATCGTGAGGGCAAAAGCAGCAGTTTCAGGATCATTTCAAAAGCAAATGAAATCGAATAAAGGTCGAAGGACCGAGTTTAATTTACTTGAAGCAGAGACAGGGGTTTTTTAGAATTTTAATAAACGTATATCAGACGGATGCACAGGTTCATTTCGAAGGAAATTCTTGATCTTTCAATATTATGTTTTATTTTTAAAATAATATACACAAAGTGTTTTCCCTTTTGCATAGCTACAAAAGGGAAAAGAATAAGGGGACCCGTTAAAACAGGTTTTATTTTTTTTTTAAAACGTAAACAAAGCACTCTGCCTATACTTTTTCGTTATTTTTAACGGGAAATAGGAGGTGATGTAGCGTGAAAGACAAATGCAATGAGGTTTTATACCCCTTTTAACAACCCTATACACACTCCATATGAAATATATGCACACCAAAAAACCACCACAAAAAGCACAACAACTAAACACACAACTATGCCCACACACCCAAACATCATTATAATTTTTATAAATATCTATAATATATATAATATAATATATTATATATATAATAATATATATATATTTTACTAATATATACACACTATATGTTTTTAAGATACGCATAAATACACACAATGAAAACAAATAAAACATACATAACACCCCAATATTACATATATATTCACCCACACACACACACAAACACACACCACACACACACAAAAACACACCACACACACACACACACACAACACCACCAAAACCACATACACACCAAAAACACAACACACACACCTCACAATCCCACATACACACACACACACACACACACACACACAAAACACCACACACACACAAATTAATTATAAATATTAATAAATATATATATAAATAAAATAATATAAAATAAAATATATATATATATATTATATATGTATATTTTTATGTATATATAATTATATATAATAGATATAATATATATATATATATATATTATAATATATATACACAAAACATAAAAAAAAAAAAAAAAAAAAAAAAAAAAATAATTATATTATATAATATATAATTTTAAAAATATATATATATATTAATATATATATATAATTGAATTAAAAAATTTATTAGTGTGTATAAAAAATATAGTATGTATATTATTAATATAATAATATATATAAATATATATTATATTAAAATTATGTGTGTGGTGTTTTTGTGTGTGTGGGTGTGTGTGGGTTTTTTGTGGTGTGTGTGTGTGGTGGGGGGTGTGTGGGTGTGGTATGGGGGGGTGGTGGTGGGGTGTGTGTGCGGTGGTGTGGTGTGTGTGTGTGGTGTTGTGTTGTGAGCTCCAAGAGGGATCACAAAAGGGAAAAACCCCAAATTTGTATCATGCTTGACCACGCGGTCAAAAATGAACCTACCCAAAAAAAAAAAAAAAAAAAAAAAAAAAAAAAAAAAAAAAAAAAAAAAAAAAAAAAAAAATATATTAATTTTAATTTAAATATATATAATATTTATAATATATATATATTTATATTATATACAACATGAGCTGACAAAAAAACCTGAGCTGGACTCCCCCTGTTCTATTGGCCGTGACCGAATAGTTTGAATCTGCTGATGCTGTGTGACATTTCTTTTCCGTCGCAATGTTCTGTTTTTCCTAATTTTTCTTTTTTTTTGTGCTTCCTTCCAGTTCGGTAGTGTCCGCTTCGTCTACATATACTACCAGGCGTTGAAGTCTGGGACGGATGTCACCCGATGTTCGCTGACCCGTGCGGAAAAACCACGGCCTGTTTCACCAAGTATGTTGTATCGATTGCTGCAGGGTATGAAATTAAAACCCTGTTGGGTTGTTTTCGGTGCTTCCTGTTCCATTAAGAGTATCTTTTTCCCCCGGGTGTGCTGGCGTCTCTTTCTTTCCGAAGATGTGAGGGCGCCCGGGAAAGCTACATGGCGGTAATATGGGGAAAATTATTAGAAAAGGGTGCAGGTTTGATCTTGCGAGTATGTTTCCCCCCTTCTTTCTGGTTTACAGGCCCTGGTTTTGTGTTCCCTGAAAGAATTTAAAATTTTAAGGGCCCCTCATCCTCAAAAATTGGGCTGCAGATCCTCAGGCTTGGAAGAACCCCTTAAACACCCCTTTTGGGAGAATAAGGAACAATCATCTTTATTTGTAGGCTTCCCGATACAAAGAAAAGAGGAATTTTTGTCCCCTTCCCCCTCCTCCCCGTGAAATGGAAATTTTCCCCTGAACGGAGTTAAACCACTCAGTGAAATTTTAACACGACCTTCTGGGGCTCGAGGCATAATCTCGAAGAAGCCAAGGGGAAGTCTGCTATTTATCCTTGTATGACCCCCTCCGCGTCTCCCTAATAGGCAGGCCGACTGGACCAGGGGAGACCCATGGCCAGACCCCTAATCTGTGGTTTCTTCCCCACAAAATTTGAAAATACCAAAGTCCCCGCACAAAAATTCACTAGGCGAACGAATGATGTCCGGCAGCGGGTTTTTAGATGATTATTTAAAATTATCTGCCCCGTCAACAGCTAAGGCTATTAGCGGCGAATACCCTTTTAAAAAAAATATTATAATGTTTAAAAATTTTAAAAAACTATCAAAAAAATATCTTCAAATAACAATAAATATATTAAAAAAACGATAAAAATTTGCTCTAAGTGAAAAATTTTTGCATAAACTATGCAAATTAAATTTTTTGAAAAAAAAAAATTAAAAAAAATTTTTTTCCCCCTTTTTTTTAAAGCAAACCC